>NC_064920.1:206189122-206376622 GCF_023897955.1 Schistocerca gregaria | reverse complement strand
TGATGCTAGCCTGAGTGTGATGGCTGCAGGCAGTGATTGGGTCAGGTGCATGACATCAGTAACTGGGTGCAAGGTGGGTGAGTTTGCGTGCAGCTGCCTAGTGACAGCAGTGGCTGGCAGTGCTGGCTATGAATTGTCAGTAATAATAAGTGGCAGGTCTCTAGGCTGTGAGTCATGTGCAAGGATGTCATCTCAAAAAAACACTAATGGTAAAAGGGAAATGAAGTAAAGTGTTCATGAGTTGCGACCTTCAAAGTTCACTGACAGATGCAGAGGCACGATGCAGAATTCAATCTGTACATGACACAGCAGATGCACGGAGATCATGCAAAATGTCTATAACCATGCCAAGTGTCTATACTTGCATGAGTACAATGTTGTCACATGACTGGTGGCACAGAGGGACTTGCCTGAAGCTTGATGGGAGAGGACACGGAAACCTGGCACAGAAGTTAATCCACCCTCAATGACCAACATGGCACAGGCATAGGGATGTGAATGCGAGTTCAGGGGTGCAATGAATAAGCCACCAGTTATGTGGGAGATCATTTCTGGAGCTCAACTGGAGACAGTGTGCTGATGATATGACAGGGTCTCTACAGATAGTGATAGCTGGTGTATTGTTATGATGCACTACTGGCATTTGAAACAGAGATTATGGATGGAGCGTGTGATGTAGTCTGCTGGCAGTTCTGATTGGGGTGACCTGGGCACTTGTGGTGAGTGCAGCATGGGCAGCTGAGTCGGCTGGCTTGACAAGATGGGGTGGAGCTGCCTCAAATGTGGGGGTACAATAACAGCTGGCATCATGCATGCATCATGGGGATTTGGTTGATTTTTGGTTTGTGGGGTGCTCAACTAAATGGTAATCAGCACCTGTACAAAGTCCCAATTCTTACAAGCCCAATTTTTTCACAATTCAATCTAGCCACTGTCACAAATGATGATGATTATGATGATGTTGATGATGATGATGATGATGATGATGAAATAATGAGGACAACACAAACACTCAGTCCTCGGGCAAAGAAAATCCCCAACCCAGCTAGGAATTGAACCCTAGAATCCATGATCTGGAGGCAGCAACATTAGCCACTAGACCACAAGCTGCAGACCATGCATCATGGGTACCATATTTACTCAAATCCAAGCTGCACTCGAATCTAAGGCGCACCTGAAAAATGAGACTTGAAATCAAGGGAAAAAAATTTTCCTGAATCTAAGCCGCACCTGAAATTTGAGACTCAAAATTCAAGGGGAGAGAAACGTTTTAGGCCACATCTCCAAATTGAAACAAAGTTGGTTCATTGTAATATGAGACACAATTTAGGTTGAATGAATGATGATACAGCTACAGTAGTTTGGTTCGAGTCGTAAGCTTAGCAGTTAAGCTTTACCAGGTAGCCATTGCTATGCATCAGGCACTCCATCCATATTTATACAAGTACCCTTCCTTTTTCACGTGCTTCATCTGGTTTGAATGGATTGCTTATTTTTCTTTGATCTGATCAGCGCCGTTTTCTTTGTTATAGGTGTTTACGTCACTCTAAGCTGAAAATTCATTACTGTACTGTGCCATGCATTGTTTGTCGCATTCTGATAGTGCGTGTTTATGACCTGTCGCCGCTCATGGCAAGGCTTGCTTTTGTGCGCGCTACCACCGCTTACAATTAAAAAAAAAATAAAAATAAAAAAAAATAAAAAAAAAATTGAGGAATCGTCTCATTAGCGAAAAAATGGCAAGAGACTGCTATTTGTTGTTACTTACACTGCTGCTTTCTTTGATAATGATCAACAAGAACAAAATAATAGAATAGTATGATAGAAGATGTTCTGAATGAGAGTTAAGCGAAAATTTTTCTCTGTTTGTAAATCTTTTTAGGCACCTCTTTAATACATTACATTCTGCAGAGAAAGTAGAGTCATCCTAGATTTAAAAATCTAGTCAATTTCTGTGCTTCATTTCTGACTGTATCACTATTAGGCATAAGAATAATACGGATATAAACATGACATGATATGTATATTCTTCCATGTTTGCTGTTGTCTCACTCTAGTTTCGTAGTTTATTAGGCAGACTGAATTTAAATGAGATAGCAGCAAACATGAAACAATATATGGCAAAATGTTTATATTCGTATTATTCTTATGGTGAAGAGAATACTACATGTGATTCACAATTCATAAAAGTTCCTATTAGCAACCATATCTTCTCACAGGTAATAAAAAATTCAGAACGTAGAGTTGGCCATATTGACAAGTAGAGTTGGCCATATTGACAAACATCCCAAACAGTCTTGCCAGTTGGATTTTCGTAGTACACTGAAATGCTGCTACATTCGAAGATGAACAATATGAAATTTGTATTTACTTCGTTGGATAATGTATGAAAATGCAGTGGTCGAAACTCGAAGCAGAGAAAAAAGCTCTTCTTCCACCTTTTTTTAAAATTTATTTACTGATGCAGAGGATTTGATGCCAGTATTTATCTTTGTGCCTACAAGGCATGCCTGTGTAGTGCTACATATATTTGATGGCAGAATTTAGTTGTGGCGGCACCCACCAACAATTTTTAGAACTTCCCCTTGCTTTGCACTCAATTCTAAGCCGCATGCGGTTTTTTGGATTACAACAACTGGAAAAAAAGTGCGGCTTAGATTCGAGTATTTATGGTAGTCACAGCTGCGGGCTCTGGTTGACTGGTGGCAGAAAAGCGTCATCTGTTAACAGGTCTTCCACCGAGTTGAAGTGAATGATGGTAGGTGCAGTCAAGATGTAAGCTGACTTGAGCCGGTCGATTGACACATTTGTCAACTTGCTGTTGCACTCAGTCTTGAGTGTTCTCTTGCCATGGCTGATGACACAGTGTGGCCCCAAGTATGGCAGCCAAAGTGGCGGCTAAACCATATCAGTAAGCAGCATGATGAATGTACAGTGCTTTGGTTGTGCCATGCTGCATCAATATCTGCAGTCAGGGATGAACCATGTGGGGACACAGATGTTCTGCCAGTGGAGGGTCTGATGCATCACAGGGTGGCCGTACCTTCTCCATAAAATTGCCAAGGATGATGAGAAATCTTCTCTAGACAAGGTTGGCATGCAAAATGCTGATCTCTTCTTTCAGTGTTACTCACCAGTGGGAGTACTTATTCAAGTGGCACCATGCCAAGTTAGCGAAGCTTCTAGTGTTCAATGGAACCACTCAACCATGCTGTAAATCTGTGTAACTGCACGCCACACAATAGGGCGACTTGTGTCAACAGCGCACAGTGAAATGGGTTACTAAAGTCCATTGTGACATGACTGGGGGACCCAAAGCGTGCCACCCAGATGTTGATGAAGGTTGTAGCAATGGTCTTAGTAGTGATGTCTCCTGGTGATGGCTCCAGTGATGTTTCCTAATGGATGTTGGCTCCAGGCATTGTGTGAAAGGGTTTACCATCATCAGCAGAGCTACCCAAGCACAACTCACAGATCTTTCCAGAAGTCCTCCTGTGAAACTTGCAGGACTAGCACTCCTGGAAGAAAGGATAAGGGGGAGACATGACCTAGCCACAGCCTAGAGGTTGTTTCTGGAATGAAAATTTTCACTCTGGAGCAGAGTGTGAACTGATATGAAACTTACTAGCTAAAAGTGTGTTACAAATGAAGACTTGAACTTGGGACCTTCCTCTTTCTCAGCCAAGTTGTTCCATTCTGGCGTTCCTATGTAAGTTCTGATCTTTTCACATTTTTCAACCTCAGTCATTTAAACTGATCAGAATGCAATAAATAATTTTAACAGTTCATATATCACAGTAGAGCACAGACATTGCAAATGTAGTGCCAGAGTGGCAACATTTTTTAGTACTAATTCACTGTCAAGATACATCTATCAAACAACAAGACATAGATTTGAGTTTATTTATTTACATTCTCTTTGTATGGAGCCATCACAGTGATGGCTTTTGCAAGCATTAGAAATAATTGTATCATAGTAATTATACTTACAACATATGTTACATACTGCAGTTTTTGCTTCTCATACACATTTTGTACATATTACATTATGGCTGATATGCTGCTGGTTCATGTTGCAGTCAGTGTCTTAAAATTTTTGAAGTGAATTTAATTATTTTCCTATAGAAAGGATCTTAATTTTGTGTTGAAACCAGTTATGACTTATACAGGCACTGCACTTAGTCACTGTTCAGTCTGTATTGTTTGATCACAATATAACTTATTATGTGAAGCTTATGCAGACAACCCACACAATAAATCTTTACATCTTACTATTTCACTAAAGACTGAATTACACATAGTATTGTACAGTTTAACTATTGGATATATAAATTCTCACATGCTGAGGCCATTGTGAAGCAACATTGGTGATATTCTTTCAGTAAAAATACAGTCGTCTTGCAATGACAGCAGAAGCTTTGATGAATTCTTCTTGGGTTATCAGCCAAGTGGTGGTGTTATCTTGTCGCAATGTTTGAATGAGTTTCGTACCCATCATCTTCTGGCGAAGTGTCGGGATGCTATGTTCTGCATATCTATATAGCAGTTTGGCCGTCGTCTGCTACTGTAGGCTGGCCAATCATGTTCCTCTGGAAGGGGATACTGCGTTGGTTGTGGGGCGAGGATGGGGGGGGGGGGTGGCACAGACCAGCATCAAGACCCGGTGGATATCCAATCTGTCTGCGGATGCCCCTGCCTTCAGATCAGAACATTCCTGCCATATTTTGTCAGTTGTGGGATTCCATGCTGCACTGAGCTGAAAACCGGTATCCCTGTTTACTAAATTGTTGTGCAGACATATCTCCCCTGCCTCTTTGAAGATTGACTCCCAGAAACTGTTGGCAATGCACAGCTTCTTTGTTTTTTCAAATTCAAAGGTGTGTCTCTCAATAATCCTATGTTCTGCTGCAGCAGACTTGTTTGTCTGTCCTAATCGTACGTTCCTGATGTGCTCAGTACAGCGCTGTGAGATACATCATTGTGTCTGCCCAATATATTCCATCCCACATTCACACTCAATACTGTAAAAGCCCAGTGTCTGCAGCCCCAGTTGGTCTTTGGTTGAGCCAAGTATATCTTTGACTCTTTTGGGGGACAAAAGATGGTTTTTATTTCGTGCTTCTTTAATATTCTTGCGATTGTGGCTGTTGGCGGTCCAGCAAATGGTAGAAACGCCACACATTTTGCTTCATCTTCTTTTGGTTTCTCCTCCCGCCTCTTGTCTGCAAGCAAGGCATGTCTTATTTGTGTCTCGGTGTGGCCATTCTTACGGAAAGTTTCCCGCAGATGTGCTAACTCATGCGGCAAACTCTCCCTGTCACAGATCCATGTGTGTGTCTTCTTGCTGTAGACAGTGTATCCCAACATACTGTCTGGATTTTTCTTGATCAAAATATCCAAGAAGGGAAGACGGATTTCTCTTCTACCTCCATGGTGAATTTGATGCTGTCATGTATGCCACTGAGATGGCGTAGGAACTCCTGTTGATTTTCCTTGCCATGGGGCCACGCTACAAAAGTGTCGTCTACATATCTGTAGAACGCCTTTGGTTTATGGCGGGTGGTGTTCAGTGCCACATCTTCAAAGTGCTCCATGTACAAGTTGGCAATACCTGGGGCCAGGGGGGAACCCATGGCAACACCATCTGTTTGTTCATAGAATTTCCCACCACATTTGAAGTACGTTGTGGTTAACATAAGATGAAAGAGTCTAAGTGTGTCCTCATCAAAGTGATCTTTGAATAGGGCTAAGGAATCATCCAACGGCCTCTGGGTGGAAAGAGAAGTGACATCAAAGCCTACTAATAGAGCCTTCTCATCCAAGAGTAGCCCTTGGAGTAACCCCTGGAGTTCTTGACATGGTGAGGGCAGTGACCCATGAGTGGTTTTAACAGGTGTGCTGGGTGCTTTGCTACACCACACATAAGAGGATTTATGGTTTTCAATATAGGATTTACTGGGACATCCTCCTTATGAATCTTCGGGAAGCCACATAGGTGTGGTGGTGCTGGTGCCCAAGGGTAAAGCTTCCTGATAGTATTTCTGTCAAGTCCTGTCTTTGACGTGACAGAATCAGTTGTGTCTTTCCCCACTTATTTGTATGCTGGATCTTGTAGTAAGGTGTCGATCTTCTGCCAGTAATCTTCTGACTCCTGTAGGACTGTCACATTCCCTTTGTCTGCTGCTAAGACCACTATACCCTTGTCATCGCGAAGGTTAAACAGTCCCTTGTACTCTTCTACCATAATGTTGTTCTTTGGCATTCTTGCTTTCTCAAGCACCCTGCTCATCTCCCTCCTCATTTCCTCGGCTGCTCTTGGCGGGAGTCCATGTATGGCTTGCTCGATGTTGCTGATGATGGCACGTTTTGGTAATGTTCTTGGAGTCAGAGCAAAATTCAGCCCTTTTGACAGCATGGAGATTGTTGGCTCATTCAGTGCTCTCTCTGTCAGGTTGATGATGGTCTTAATATTGCTGGCTTTCTCCTCCTGGTGACGTCCGCATGGAAGTCTGAGTAACTTCTCGCACTGTTTGTTGGTGGCTTTCTTCTTGTGGAGCTTACTGCTGGCATAAATGTTACTGTCCAGCCACTTCTAGGTGTGCACTGGAAGAGTGGAAGCCAGGAACAGGTGGTCAGTGAGCAAGGTCCTGGCATTCTTGTCGAGTTCCATTCTGGTAATACATATGTGTTCCTGTACTAAGGCTGAACCAGCCCATCATAATATGCGTTTTGTCCTCGCCATGTTGACAGGATGCCACAAGTTCACAAACTGCGGCATCACTTCCTTATCCTGCACCTTAGCAAGAAAGCTAGTCTGCTGAGCAGCTTTCCCTTCTTGATTTGTACACTCCTGGAAATTGAAATAAGAACACCGTGAATTCATTGTCCCAGGAAGGGGAAACTTTATTTACACATTCCTGGGGTCAGATACATCACATGATCACACTGACAGAACCACAGGCACATAGACACAGGCAACAGAGCATGCACAATGTCGGCACTAGTACAGTGTATATCCACCTTTAGCAGCAATGCAGGCTGCTATTCTCCCATGGAGACGATCGTAGAGATGCTGGATGTAGTCCTGTGGAACGGCTTGCCATGCCATTTCCACCTGGCGCCTCAGTTGGACCAGCGTTCGTGCTGGACGTGCAGACCGCGTGAGACGACGCTTCATCCAGTCCCAAACATGCTCAATGGGGGACAGATCCGGAGATCTTGCTGGCCAGGGTAGTTGACTTACACCTTCTAGAGCACGTTGGGTGGCACGGGATACATGAGGACGTGCATTGTCCTGTTGGAACAGCAAGTTCCCTTGCCAATCTAGGAATGGTAGAACGATGGGTTCGATGACGGTTTGGATGTACCGTGCACTATTCAGTGTCCCCTCGACGATCACCAGAGGTGTACGGCCAGTGTAGGAGATCGCTCCCCACACCATGATGCCGGGTGTTGGCCCTGTATGCCTCGGTCGTATGCAGTCCTGATTGTGGCGCTCACCTGCACAGCCCCAAACACGCATACGACCATCATTGGCACCAAGGCAGAAGCGACTCTCATCGCTGAAAACGACACGTCTCCATTCGTCCCTCCATTCACGCCTGTCGCGACACCACTGGAGGCGGGCTGCACGATGTTGGGGCGTGAGCGGAAGACGGCCTAACGGTATGCGGGACCGTAGCCCAGCTTCATGGAGACGGTTGCGAATGGTCCTCGCCGGTACCCCAGGAGCAACAGTGTCCCTAATTTGCTGGGAAGTGGCGGTGCGGTCCCCTACGGCACTGCGTAGGATCCTACGGTCTTGGCGTGCATCCGTGCGTCGCTGCGGTCCGGTCCCAGGTCGACGGGCACGTGCACATTCCGCCGACCACTGGCGACAACATCGATGTACTGTGGAGATCTCACGCCCCATGTGTTGAGCAATTCGGCGGTACGTCCATCCGGCCTCCCGCATGCCCACTATACGCCCTCACTCAAATTCCGTCAACTGCACATACGGTTCACGTCCACACTGTCGCGGCATGCTACCAGTGTTAAAGACTGCGATGGAGCTCCGTATGCCACGGCAAACTGGCTGACACTGACGGCGGCGGTGCACAAATGCTGCGCAGCTAGCGCCATTCGACGGCCAACACCGCGGTTCCTGGTGTGTCCGCTGCGCCGTGCGTGTGATCATTGCTTGTACAGCCCTCTCGCAGTGTCCGGAGCAAGTATGGTGGGTCTGACACACCAGTGTCAATGTGTTCTTTTTTCCATTTCCAGGAGTGTAGATTCTGCAGCATCTTGTAACTGTGCTGGACATCTTCCCCATAGAGATATACACTACTGGCCATTAAAATTGCTACACTAAGAAGAAATGCAGATGATAAACGGGTATTCCTTGGAGAAATATATTATACTAGAACTGATACGTGATTACATTTTCATGAAATTTGGGTGCATAGATCCTGAGAAATCAGTACCCAGAACAACCACCTCTGGGCATAATAACGGCCTTGATATGCCTGGGTATTGAGTCAAACAGAGCTTGGATGGCGTGTACAGGTACAGCTGCCCATGCAGCTTCAACACGATACCACAGTTTGTCAAGAGTAGTGACTGGCGTTTTGTGGCAAGCCAGTTGCTCAATCACCATTGACCAGACGTTTTCAATTGGTGACAGATCTGGAGAATGTGCAGGCCAGGGCAGCAGTCGAACATTTTCTGTATCCAGATAGACCCGTACAGGACCTGCAACATGCGGTCATGCATTATCCTGCTGAAATGTAGGGTTTCGCAGGGATTTAATGAGGGTAGAGCCATGGGTCGTAACACATATGAAAAACAATGTCCACTGTCCAAAGTGCCATCAATGCGAACAAGAGGTGACCGAGACGTGTAACCAATGGTACCCCATACCATTACACTTGGTGATACGCCAGTATGGTGATGACAAATACACGCTTCCAATGTGTGTTCACTGCAATGTTCCCAAACACAGATGCGACCATCATGATGCTGTAAACAGAACCTTGATTCATCCGAAGAAATGACATTTTGCCATTCGTCCACCCAAGTTCGTCATTGAGTACTCCACCGCGGGCGCTCCTGTCTGTGATGCAGCATCAAGGGTAACCACAGCCATGGTCTCAGAACTGATAGTCCATGCTGCTGCAAACGTTGTCGAACTGTTCGTGCAGATGGTTGTTGTCTTTGCAAACGTACCCCATTTGTTGACTCAGGGATCGAGACGTGGCTGCACGATCTGTTACACCCATGTGGATAAGATGCCTGTCATCTCGACTGCTAGTGATATGAGGCCATTGGATCGAGCAAGGTATTCTGTATTACCCTCCTGAACCCACCGATTACATATTCTGCAAACAATCATTGGATCACGAACAATGTGAGCAGCAATGTCGTGATACGATAAACTGCAATCGCGATAGACTACAGTCTGACCTTTATCAAAGTAGGAAACATGATGGTATGCATTTCTCCTCCTTACACAAGGCATTACAACAACATTTCACCATGCAACACCGGTCAACTGCTGTTTGTGTATGAGAAATCGGTTGGAAACTTTCCTCACGTCAGCACTTTGTAGGTGTCGTCACCAGTGCCCACCTTTTATGAATGCTCTGAAAAGCTAATCATTTGCATATCACAGCATCTTCTTCCTGTCAGTTAAATTTCACATCTGTAGCACATCATCTTCATGGTGCGTCAATTTTAATGACTCAGACAAAGACCAATGGGGCTGCAGAGGCTGAGAATTTACAGTATTGAGTGCGAATGTGGGATGGAATATATCGGACAGACACAATGATGTATCTCCCAGCACTTTACTGAACACAGGAATATACGATTAGGACAGACAAACAAGTCTGCTGTAGCAGAACATAGCATTATCAAGGAACACACCTTTGAATTGGAAAAAATGAACAAGCTGTGCAGTGCCGTTTTCTGGGACTCGGTCTTCAAAGAGGAAGTGGAGATATGTCTGCACAACAATTAAGTAAGCAGGGATTGGTTTTCAGCTCAATGCAGCGTGGAATCCCACAATTGACAAAATACAAAATACGGCAGGAATGCTCTGATCTGAAGGCAGCGGCGTCCACAGACATATTGGATAGCCACCAGGTCTCGAAGCAGGTCTGCACCGTGTACCCCCCCAACCCCCCCCCCCCCCCCCCCATCACCACTGATGTGGAACCCCTCATGGAGGACTGTGATTGGCCAGCCTACAGAAATGGACGACAGCCAAGCGGCTACATAGATATGCAGAACAAAGCATCCCGACACTTCGACAAAAGATGATGGGTATGAAACTCATTGAAAAGTTGCGACAATATGACACCCCCACTCGGCTGATATCCCAAGAAGAATTTATCAGTGGAATACGCCAAGAAAGACTGAAATCACATATAGCAGAAGCTTTATTGATGTGTGTCACTTTTTTGAGGCATCTTCAGAATCTCTGTGTGGGAAAATTACATAAAACACGCTCTGATGTACGGTCCTATCTAGACTGAGAAAATGGTAATTTTTTTTAATAGTATATAAAAGCCAGAGCGAAGGGGGACTTACAGTTAGGAACTGTGGGTAATGCATTAGTCACATCATATGAATAAAATCAAAATTCTATTATTGTACTTTTAATATTACCAGAAAACTACCGTACTGCATTTTAGAAATAAGCATCACTTAAGGTTCAAACTTTCTGGAACATGAGGATTTTGATTATGAATAATTTTTGGAATAAGTTGGTTTTAGAGAAAGTAAGATTTATGAGAGAATAGGAGAATGAGCACTTTCAGATGTGGTGTATCACTTTAACAGCAAACATCTATTTGCCCATTAAGAGCTTCTGCTCCATATGTTACTTACAGACCTTAAACCATGTAACTTCCCTATGAAATATTTTTCAGGTAAACTAATTAGACAATTGTCATTGGTAATTGGGAAATTACACCATGATTTATAAAAGTTTATGAAGCCATGCTTGATATAATAAAGTACCATAGCTAATTTGTGTGACAGTCATATGTGTGTTAATCACGAAATAAAATAAAATGAAGAACAATTATTGCACTGACAGGAGTGATACAAAAACTAAAGAATTGCTTCCAACTTGCTCCCTAACATGTTTACTTTCAATTATAAGTACAGTTGTGTACCAATATTGTACTCAGTTTCCACAATTACCATGAAGAACCATTAATGTTTCACTTTTTACTTTCCATCCAGATGGCTGGTACAATTTGAAACTATTTCTCAGGAAGTCATTGTTGTATACCTCTGATTAAGAGAAAGTTGTTAGCTTGTATCCCATGTAGAAGCATTCTTCAGCCAACAAACTACATTATCATTAGTACGGGTGGATTCACAAGAAAAAGAATAGGTGTTATAGATCATCTGTAAATGCAATAAACAACAACTTTTTTTTTTGCAGAATGGGTGCAGGATTGTTTCCCTCACTATTACAGCCATTCTGAATTTTTCTCCCTGTAACACAGTTTCTGAGCTGATAAGTGGAAACTACTTTACTAAATAATAGCTCTCGCTGTTGTAACAGGTTTGGCATGTGATACTATCTTTTGTACTGGTTTATCTTTCTAAGACAGCCCATTTCTCTTTCCAATAAGTTTATCTTGCATATAAATAGAATGTTTTAGTTATACAGCAATAATAAAGAAACTTCCAGTGAATATTGAACTTCTGGATCCAAAAACTGATGAATCTATGTAAAGCCACTGAAAATAAAAAAATGGACATAAATGTCACGCAGAACTCTAGGTCAAGCAGAATTTACGAGGTAGAGGAGATAATGAAAATAATTACATAATACAGAAAAGATTTGCCTGCAGTTTTATTCTCTTATTTCAGCCATGGTATCCATAAAACAATGACAGGTACTAAATGTGCCATATGCAATTTTATATGTTTTTGCCAATTCATGCAGTAAATTACATTGGACAATTCTTCTTTATTCCAAAAGTTTGTGTTGGAGGTGTGTCATGATGCTCACTATCCATACAGCATTCAGATCAAAAAGGCACAGCATTTCTGTTCACTTTAGCCTGATCAAGAAAACTATACTCCATAATATTTACTTCACATCACAAATATATTGAGCACTTCATTGCCGTTGTTTAATAAACCTGGAAATAGCACCATAATCTCAAGACTAAAAATATAATTTTGTGTTGGACACATTTTCTGCTCATACCTATTTTGAAACAAAACAGAAGTATGAAACACTATTCTTTATTAAAATGCTTAAAGTTTCAGTGTGGAGCTGTTGCTGATACTGTTGCAAAGTTAATGACATTATCTTATTTATGACAGGTATCAGAATTCATTGCATATATAGAGGAACAGGCATCTTATATGAAGACTGATCATGTCCTTGTCACAATGGGAGGAGACTTCCATTATCAGGAAGCTGCATCTTGGTTTGTCAACCTCGACAAGTTAATAAAGTAAGCCACAATTATATGTCAAGCAAAATTTGATGATTCTTAACTAAGATAAAATATTTATGACAATAATAAATTCGGAATAGGATCTAGTGTTCATCTACAAAAATTAAAGAGTTCTTTGGGTTATTGAAAAGCAAATTTCATGCTACAGTAGCACATTGTTAAAGCACAAAAATTGGTTGCTATAAAATCTCATTTGATTACACACATTCTTAATATGAAGGCTATGAAATACAATTTAAAACAAAAAATTAGAAAGGATGATAATGAGCATATTAAACAATTTATCTGCAGTTGTATATTATGGTGTTAATATGACAAACAACTACACTCCTATCATTCATTACAGATAGTTTTTCACATAAATATCCACATGAAACATGCCTCTTGATTTAGTTATGTAACTATTTTTAAAGTAATTTTGTTGTTGGACAACATGGTTGGTCATCATCTTTGGATAATCATGCTAGCCTGCAGACTCCCTTGTGGACTTTTATTCGTTGAATACATGCGAATTGACAGTCTTCTTAAGGCAGTTTTCCTGCTGTGTGATGCACTTTACAGGAGTTGTGTGGTCATTGTGTCATGTGAATGGACATGTCCATTTATTTCTGATAATGTGGTACATTTTATTAATAAAGAGATTCACATACATTGTGATGTTAATTTTTTTAGAATGCATTCAGTTTGCTTTTCTTTTTCTATTTAGTGTTTTGATATCTTTTTGTTCAATGCAATAATTTTTGTAATTCTCATGTATGCACAATGTTGCAACAAATGAAGTAATTCCAACCAAAAATAACACATATGCGGCTTAATGTCTGACAAAATACACTGTGGACATAAAATGCTCCCAGCACATCTAGGGTTGAGGTGCAGCTTTGAAGGGGATGCCAGATAAAAATAATCAAAAATTAATAGCATAACTTCTGA
Organism: Schistocerca gregaria; assembly: GCF_023897955.1. Taxonomy (NCBI): domain Eukaryota; kingdom Metazoa; phylum Arthropoda; class Insecta; order Orthoptera; family Acrididae; genus Schistocerca; species Schistocerca gregaria. Next base: position 206,363,225 of record NC_064920.1, on the reverse strand, counting down.
ATCCATAGTTTTTAAAACATGTAATTAAACTCAATCCATTTTTATACTATAAGCCTAGACAGATTTATTCCTTTTCCCTATAACTTTATCTCATTTGCTCATTCACATAAAATGCAATATCATAGGGATCTTATCAAATGTAAATGTAATTTGATACAATTAAGAACCTACAGTACATTAAGATTATTCAGCTATATTTAATTATAGACCTATACATTAAGATGCAATAATTTGACTTAATATTGATATATTTCAATATAATAAATACAACAGGGTGTACAGAATAACTAGTTATCTGTTTCACTACTGATATCAGTTTCCAAAATTTTTGAAGCGCTGATGCATTCTAGAATAGTATCCAACTTCAGAAACTATAATATCTTCAGTAAATCATAATTTGGATTTCAGAAGATTTACTAACTGAGAATACCATTTATGCATTCGTTCATCAAATTTTACAAACCTTAAATCATGATCTAGTATTGGTTGGTACTTTCTGTGATCTATCTAAGGCATTTGACTATGTGACTCACAATATTCTTGTAGAAAAAATGAGGTTTTATAGAATTTTATGTTATAGCCAATCAATGAATAATGTCATATCTAACCAAAAGAATTCAGAAAGTTCAACTTAACAATTTAACCAATGAAGCAAGGGAGACTATTTAGAGTGCATAAATCATGTACAGTGCTCTGCAAAGTTCAGTTGTGGTCCATGATTATTTTTGTGTATGTAAATGACCTCCCATCTAACATGCAACATGGAGAATTAATTTTTCTGTGGATGACACTTGTACTGGAATCAATCCAAATATATGTACAGCAACAGAAGATATCGCCAACAAGATTCTAAAAGTATTATTGAGTGGGCGTTTGCAAATGGTCTCACTTGCAATTTCAAAAAGATGCAACATATTCCATTCTGAACCTCTTAGAGGTACTACACCAAGGGTACATGTAACTTACACCGAGGAAACAATAAGTAAGGTGGGAACATCAAAATTGTTCATGTTAATATTAATGAGAATTTAAACTAAAAAAAAAACACACTTTAGAACTCCTAAAACAGCTTAGTTCAGCCATGTTTGCACTTTGAATCATGGCAAATGTTGAGAAAAGACAAATCAGCCAGCTGACATATTTCACATATTTTTATCCAGTGGTGTGACATGGAATAATGTTCAATGGTGACTCATCTTTACAGATGAAAGTTTTCACTGCTGCAAAACATGTAGGAATGCTTGGTGTGGCAGGAAGCTTGATGCAAACACCATGGATAGTGTTGTACACCTTTATAACAATCACAACTACAGAAATATGTGCTTAAATCCAAAATAACATCAAAGATTAAAAATATAAACGAGATAACACATTTCCTAGTTGAAGGCATTTTTTTACAGTTTATTGTTTGGTTGCCACACCATTTTCAAAAATCTAGAGCCCCTTAAACGCCAGGGAACTTGTGTCTTACCACTCACCCTGCATGAGTCCTCAATATTGCTACTTCCAGCAGCTATGGCTGGCATCTGCTGCTGCTGTTGACAGTCAGCCATGCATGGACTGGCAGAAGGTGCAATGAACAACGAGCAACTGGTTGTTGTGTTTGTCTTGTCCACTTGCAGGAGTACCAGTTTAAGATTCTCAATGGAGACCACTTAATCCCAATTATTGCCCCATATCTTGAAGCTCTGGGGGGCCACATTGCACAACTGGAAATGGACACTTATAAGACAGTGTAGATGGAGGATGGTCTCCCTCTCTCATCATGAAGCCTCACATGGGAATGGTTGAACAAGTCCTTGTGCGTAAAAATGGCTTTATCCTCCAGTAGCTTGTGTAGCGTCAGAAGGAGAAGTGCCATAGTTTCACATCTGTGGCACCTAAACTCTGAAATCACCACTGTTACACAGAAGTCCATTGGTTTGTCGAATAGCAATTCTGTTGGTAGCTGCAACATTTTGTCATAGACTCATTGAGCAGGAGTGTGTCCCAGTCCTCCTTGAGTGTTGACTTCAGTCCTAGCTGGACCAGCAGTAGGGTGTCTGCTCATGTATCAATAGTGCACATCAGTGTTAGCTTCAGAGTACAGCAAAATCTTTCCAACATTCCATTGCTGGAAGGGTGATAATTAGTTGTATGTATGAGATGAAGAAGCTATTGCATGCTGTCTGCCCTCTCAGTTTTAATACTTTACAGTGCTTCTAATCTTGCTATCCATCCACTGAGTACTGTCTTGGCCGCTGTTGTACCAGTGATGTCTGTGACTGGAAATGGCTCCAGCCATATTGTAAAATGGTCTACTACATTAACTAAATAGCCATTTGAGTAAGGTGGGGCCTCTATCAGATGCACATGAATGTGTCCAAATCTTGCTGAGGGCATGATGATGTTTCCTGTGGGGCTGGTAATGTGTCACACCACTTTTAATTGTTGACATCTCTCACATTGTTGTGTTTACTTGGGGTTTTCTGTTTCATTTCTGGGCACACCACCTTCCTCATCAGCAGTTGCACCATAGCTCTCACTCACAGGTGTGAAAGGCCTGGAATGCCTCTAGATCTGTTTGGTGGAAATTTCTGGGAATGAACATATGTGTTATACTATGTGTGACATTACGCCCCAATGTTAAATATCCTACTGTCGTTTTTAATGCTTGAGTGACAGACAAAATCATCCATTTGCTCATAATTCTGCTGAAGAGTTTGTGCTTGGGCCATGTGGTTCCAGTTCACTGTTTTTACACTTGCACAACACCATTATAAGCAATCGGTCACAATGTTTTTGCTACTGCAAATGTGGCAGACATTCTTGCTGAATTGTGAAATAAAATTGGCATGTCTAAGGAGTCTCGGCAAATCTTTTGGTGTTCCCTTGCTGAGGATAGATGTTATTGGTGCATCATCTGCATGAATAGCCCAAATTCCAGCCATCAGTTAAGTGATAGATAGCTGTGTGTGCCTCAAAAAGTTCTCTCTCTATAGTATTCCAAGCCTTTTGTGCAGGTGTAAGCAACAGGGAATAAGCTGAGAGACTGCCAAGCACCATCAACAAGTTGCTTAAGTATTGTCCCCACACTGGCTGGCATCCACCATAATGGTTAGTGCACATTAATCTGAGGGCTTGTGAGCAGTACTACCCTCACAGCATACTCCTTTAGTCTGTCAAATGCTGCCAACAGCCTGTTGCCCCAAGGAACCTTTTTTATACCAATCACATATTTGCTCTTGAGCAACTTTTTTAATTGTTCCAACAGTGTTGCTGCCTGGAACAGATTCTGGCAATAATAATTAAGAATTTCAGAAACTGCCTTAAGTACCTGAATGTTGCTGGAAGCAGAATCTGTTGTATGACTGACACACACTCCATCATTAAAGTTAACCCATCTGCTGGTATCTCAAAACTGAGGAACTTTACTTCATATTGCAAAAAAAAAAAAAGCTGGTCATCATGCCAGCTTCTAGGAGTCATGAAAAACTTTCTGTAAATGAGATTTGTGTTACTCCTGAGATTTTGAAAAAAATAAGGATGTCATCGATATAGCAAAATAAAAATAACACTGATCATTTGTGTAGTCAATTTACTGCCTTTTTGGGTGCAATGTTTGAGTAGTTGCTAGAATGATTACGAATCAGTTATTTATGTAATCAGATAATTTCTGATGATCCCTTATTAATTAGCCTCCATTATCTGATTCCTTTGCGCCATATTGATCTTTGCCTTTTTGTGTATTTTATTTCTTATGCTGTCTAATAAAAAATTGGGATATGGTAGTAACTAGGCAATGGCAAACAGTTAGTACTAAATATAGCAATGCATAATTGATAGCAGACATTGCCTACACATTTTCTATATATTATATGCATGACAGAATGCAAAGTTTACCACTTTCATGATCATTAAATTGCAGTGGGTGTTCTCAGTTTGAAGCCTCAGACATATTGTTTTAAGAAATTCTGTATTTGGTCTTTTGTTGTTCCTTGATATACATTTTTGATCTGTCACTTGCAATGCCAAAGAGAGTAAATTTTATAAATTTTTTGCAGATCAAACAAGTATACATATAAGAAACAGAGTTAGACCAAAGCAAGGGCAACTAATAAATATTTCAAAGTATCATCATTTCTTTCTAGACAAAATGACTACAGACAGATTTTGGAATGACTCAATACATTCAGTTCAGTAATTACACAGAGTGCCAGAAGCTAAAAATTTAATCCACTCAAATAATGAATCACAAAAAAAGACAGTGTTCAGTTTTAAGGACTACACAACTTGAATTGGAACATCTGTAATCTAAGAGTCATGAAGCAGTTTGGTTCAGCTTCATTTGCAGTACAAAGGGCATTCAAAAAGTTTTTCACAGTCCTCTCTATTTTTTTTTATTTTTTGCAGGAAGAGAATGAAGTTTTTTGTAAACATACTTGGAACATTAAGCTATACATTGAGGCTACTCAATGTAGCCTCCATCAGGTGTGACGCATCTGGCCCATTGTTCTTTTCATGATGTAAATGCACTTTGGTAAAATTCTGGGGATTGACTTTTACACCATCACTTGACACAGGAAATAAGGTCTTTCTCACTATCAAATGTTTTACCGTGCAGGTGGGCCTTCAGACGACCAATGAGGTAAATATCAGATGGGGCCAAGTGCGGACTGTAGGGAGGATGAGGAACAATTTTCCAACCCAGTTTCCTCATTTATGTCATAAGGGCTGTATGGGGTTTGGCATTGTCATGGTGTAGTCCGATGAGATGACCCTGCAGCTGTGGTCTGTGGATCTTGATGGCACGTTGCAGCTTGTCCAATGACAAACAGTAACAGTCCCAGTTAATTGTGGAGCCAGGTTCCAAAATGTTAATGAAAATGACACTACACTGATACCAGAAGAAGAAGGCCATCACCTTAGAGCCTGCTGTTCATGAAAGTCTTGGTTTCTTTTTCCGAGGGGAACCCGGATGACACCACTCCATAGATTGGGTTTTGCTCTCAGGTTCAGACAAAAACAACCATGTTTCATCCTTGGTAATGACACCGCCAAAACACTGTTTCCACTCTTTAGTAAAGGTCTTCATGAGGCCCTAACACACATTCTTCCTTATCGTTTTCATTTCTCTTTCCACCTCCCGGAAGTAACTGGAACAGAATAATACTTCATTTAGCATTGCGGTGTGGCATTTTTCAGCTGGTACAACTCTCTGAGTTCAGTAGAATGGTGCTCTCTGTGCTATTTAACCCTTGCATTTTGTTAATAGTATGAAAGAATGTGCACTGGTCCATGGCTGTCCACACAAAAAGAGGCAGTCTAACAATCTATCATTGCACCCAAGTGCACAGATTTTTCTGTATCCTAGTGACTGTACCATTGATACCACACCACCCAATGGCAAACGAGCCATTTCAGCAAGCTGTCATGTCATCACATGTGTCATTTTGTGTGATTTGATCAATGGTCTCCTTATTCACATCACTCATTGCCATTGGTGGTCTACCACATCATGGATTGTCCAGTAGACAGAAATCACCTTCTTTAAACCTCTGCAACCACCATTGGATACTGCTGCAATCCACTGTGTCCTCCCCATAAACAGTGAGCAACTTCCTGTGTATCTATGTAGCAGAGTCATTGCCAGTCTTGAAAAGCAACCCCATCACCGAACGTCATTGCAACCTGACATCTACTTCACGGTCCATTAAGACTCACTTGTAAATAAAATAAAATACTTTTATATACCAACTTGTAGCTAAATGTTCCAAGTATGTTCACAAAAAATTTAATTATCCTCCTGCAAAAAATTAAAAAATTAGAGACGACTGTGTAAAATTTTTTAACGCCCTTTGTATATATGACAACTGTTATTGATAAGTGACAATGATTGTATTTCTTTATTGTACATATCTTCATTCAAAAATGAGAAAAGATTAACTTTTAGGAAATTTTTCAAACAATCGAAAGGCTAGGATGCAATAACAACAGTGCTATGAAAAGGATAGATTGCTACTCAACACATAGAGGAGGCATTTTGTTGCAGACAAACTCAATGAAAAGATGCTAAACATTTATGCTTTTGGAAAAAAAGTCTTCCTACTGAAACAGAAAACACTCACACATTAAGCCAAGCACAACTCACACACACACGTACTAACAGTCTACGGGCACTGGGGTGTGAATGAACTGTGACTGTGTCTGACACAATCAGCAATGTGGGGTGGCTGATTGGTGTTTGGGGGTAAGGGGGGTTAGTGGAAGGCACAGTTTAGAGAGGGGGGAGATTACAGATAGGAGTGGGGGAGAATGCTATGCTACCTGTGGGAGTGTATTGGAATGTGGTGGGGCAAGATATGCTAGTTGATGGCAGGAGGCTATGCTTGAGTGATTTTGCGGGGAGGGGGGGGGGGGGGGGAGGGGAGAAGAGAGATGTATGGAAGGGGAAAAGACTAGTAGTGCATTGGTGGGATAAAAGGCATGTGTACTGCTGGAGTGGAAGCAGGGAAGGGCATATTTTTTTAGCTATTTCAGTCTCAAATCATACAAACTGCATCATTAGTACTGTTCTTGAATAAAACATATTTCTCCCATTTTTCAGAGAGTTCTCCTCAGGGAATACGATTTGTGTAATGTAAATGTTTTGTAATGTACATTTAAGGCATATGAATCAGGAAACAAAATTGTTTTTTGTGCACAAAAAATGAGAGAGCAACAGGAAAATATTTGTAAAGAAAAATGCACATGTGAAAATATTGCTTTTAGGTATGTGAATGAACGGCAGACAGAAGGAAGTAAATTTCATGCATTATACTCAACACCATCATGCTACCTGAAAGCTGTGAATGATGCAAACATGAAATGGGAACTGAAGGAAGATGATTTCTTTCCTTATGCTGGTGATTCTCATGAGTACTGGACAGGATATTTCACATCAAGAGCAACTAGCAAATATTTTGAGAGACAAGGAAATAATTTTCTTCAGGTGATTACAAGTACAGCTTGAAGGATAATTCTGATAATTAGATCAGTTTTTTAAATATTGTAGTAACATTATTAGTAAGGAAATATGTCTTATGTGAAAACTAAATTATTTCAGGTATGCAAACAGCTGTATGCATTAGCAGATGTTGAGGACACATACAGTGAGGACTTAGAGAAATTACAAGATATTATGGGAATTTATCAACATCATGATGCCATTACAGGGACAGAAAAACAGAATGTGTGTGATGACTACAATTTCATGCTTTATGATGGATTTCAGCATTGTGGAAAAATTGTCGATAGGGCATTGAAGTAAGTAATGCAATTGTTTTAAATTCATTGTTCAAAAAGTGAATGATTTTGGAAGAAAATATATAATGTGGAAGTAACATTACAATAAACACAGAACAACATGGGCCTTTTTCATTATGTAAATACATTTCTGTTTACAGTAAGATATCTGCAGGTGGTGACTCCACACTTTCATTCTCATCATGCCTCCTCAGCAACATAAGCCAGTGTGATATATCTGAGAGTTCATCAAATTTTGTAGTGACTGTGTATAACCCTTTAAGCCAAGCGACATCCTACTATGTCCGTATTCCTGTGCAGGATGGGACATACTCTGTGACAGATGCAAATGGTAAGTTACAATAAAATTATTCTATTATTATTAAGCAGCAATGGTGGTAGTCTTCTATTATTATTTCACTGATAAGCCAAGTGGGGCACAATTATAAATTTCATTAGCTTTCTGACATTTCCTTCTTTATACACGTCCCCTGGTAAACCCCCCCCCCCCCCCCCCCCCCCCCCAACCACTTCCGCGTGCCACCAGCACATTGGACATTCCTACAGTTTACCAGAATATTTGGATCAGAGGTGTAAATTCCACATGACTTTAATGTTTATATTTAATTTTACCAGAATATAGGCAGCTGGTGTTGGCCTGTGTAAATTTACATAAACACATTGTCTGAAGCATTAAATAAAAGCTGTAAGAAGAGTAGGAGGAGGGGTAGAGCTTTTTTTAAGGTCATTACTTTTCTCTTGATATACACGTATAAACTAAGAGAGGAGTAATTCCAATATTTATGAGTGTGAGTTGATTAGCACTACTCATAATTTGTTGTTAGTATACTTCACAGAAATAGCCAACAGTGGTTGCTTCTGCCTATTAATGTGTTACTGGACTAATTTAATCCTTCTACACTGAAGAATTTCTGAATGTTTAATAATGTGGTGTGTGTGCAACTGAGAAAGAGAGAGAGAGAGAGAGAGAGAGAGAGAGAGAGAGAGCAGGGTGCAGGTGGGGAGGGGAGTTGGATGGAGATAGACTGAGTATAATTAACTATAAATTGGTATGAATAAAAATCATGTAAATGGTCAGAATGTTGCCACATTTTTCACTATTTGTGGAATATATGTCAAAGAATGAATGAAGGTCCGTGTCTATTACTGGTTTGTCATCTTGGAAGGTCCCAAAAGTTATGACTGTTGCTCTTAAGAAGTCTTTGTTATGTCTGTCTTATGGATGGATGTCATCCAGACGTAGACTTTCTATGGCTCCCCTAAACTGCTTAAGGCAAATGTTAGTATGATTTCTTCGAAAAAGGACATGACCAATTCTTTTTCTCATCCTTTCCCAATCTAATCTGGTGCTGCATTTCTAGTTGCTCAATCATCAATGTGATATTAAAGCCTAATGGTCTCCTCCCACCCTCTAACATAGTTGCTCATGCTTGTTAATTCTGCAACTAACAGTGAACACATCATTTAATGATCAGATCATTTAAGTTCTTTCAATAATATTAAATCCAGTGTTAAATACCAATATTTTTATTGTATTGTTTACAGAGATCCATGACAAACAACATTTTGAAAAATACTGGAAAAATACTCTCAAACAGTGTCACCTAAATCTTCATCAACACACTCCACATGCTGAACCCACACAGCTGACTCATTTAAAATGTTCATATTTGACATATATTTTATACAGATTTTAAGAAGATACCTTACAAAGATACTTAAATGTTCATGGTTAATGAACATACAGCTTTAAGAAGGTATCAAACAAAATTAATTTTATAGAAGAACATTTACCATAACTGCAAAGATTCAGCTCTTCCACATCATTGAGGGAAGTTGCAGTTATGATCCATGAAAAATATAAATAAATAATCTGCTAAATAGTCAAAGAAAAAGAGAACAATAGACAAACTATATAAAGCAAATGAGAAAAGAGCAGAACTACATACATACACTGGAAGCCACTCTGAAGTGCACGGCAGAGAGAACTTAGAATTGTGCTGCCTGTTACTATTTCCTTCCCATTCCAGATGTGTATGGAGGGCAGAAGAATGACTACTTCCATCAGCCAGCCATGGCATGCTAAACTCCATGCAAGGCCAGGACTGTGACTTGGCTTTGCACGATCCCTCCCAGAAGTAACTGTTACAGCATGATATTTCATTTAGTATTCCTGTGTGGCATTTTTCAGTTGGCACTACTCTCTGAGTTCAGCAGAATTGCACTCTGTGCACTATTTAAACCTTGCTATTTGTTCATAGTATGAAAGTGTGTTGACTGGTCCATGGCTGTCCACACAAAAAGAGGAAGTCTAACAATCTATCATTGCAATCCCTTACAATGCTGGGAATGACAGAAGAGAGCAGTTCACTTAAGAGACAGATACTGTGCATTGATTTGCTGTGAGAGGACAGTACAAGACCAAGCAGAAAGAATTTAAAGATTTAGTTGACAATGAAAGAGCAAAGAATTACAATACTTGACAGATGGGGTTCATTATTCTATACATCGAAGAGCGTTAGTGCTACATTTGCAGGCTTGGAGCACATGAAGAACATGATGGTATAAATAGTGAAATTTCTGAAATCGCATATGTTATTCCATTGTCAGTTGCAACAGTTTTCAATGGAACTGAACAAAGACTGTGGAGACCTTGTGTATTACTGCAAAAGACTTTGGTTAAGTCAAGGAGAATGCCTGGAATTTTTTGATTTCAAACTCACTAATGTTGAATTTATGAAGGAAAAAGTAGTGCAGGAACAAAAACTGGAACATCTGGAACGGAGTGCAGACTTTGCATTTCAAGTGGACTTGACTGCACACTGCCCACAGTAGACATTGCGATTTTGATTTGATAGGTGATGCTTTGAAAAAGAAAATCACATTGTCAAAGGGACGCATTCTGACAAAGACAGTCCAGTACCCTAAGCTCACTGGTGTTAAAGAAAACATGAGGTTTCAAGAATTCATTGTGTCCTTGAAAGAATTGTAAGGATAGTTTCATAAAGATTTTGAGGACACTGTCAATTTTTCATCTGTTACTGAGCTTTTTTCAAGATCATTTGCCATTTCAGTTGAAAGTTTTTCTGTGCATGTGCAGATGTAACTGAATGACCGATGAGGTAATTCCCTTTTAATGGCAAATCTTTTTACATTAAAACTTCCCAAGACATCTACATTGCTTTCCTCTAGTAGAGTTCCCAAGTCTCCATAATAAGATTACAAAAGCACTGCAATAATTTGGTTGATATATTTGTGTGAAAGACCTTTTTTTGATTATAAACCTAAATGAGCCAAGATTACATGGCAACTTGAGGGTGAAATTCTGAAACTGTCTGTATCTGTCCATAGGCCGACAGTTTGTACCAGGTAAAAATTATGTTATATCTTCAGTGCACCAAAAATAATTAAATGATACTGAAAATTAGTTCTGTTTTGACATACGTTTTTGAAAAATGACCAAATATGAAACAAAGTAGTATGCGGTGCAACCGCAGTCCCACTTAAATGCAGCAAGTTTGTAATTTTCCCTCTTCCTCCCTCCTCACACTCAAACAGCATGGTGTGGTGGTGGGAGAAATGCCAAACAAGGCTGAGTGCTTTGGCACTTGGGTCCAGGGCATGGCCCCCATGCCGAAATCTTTGCTGCCCCTGACTTCCCCGCACACTGTAATTAGTCTTATCTTGTATTTGTAGTCCCTATGAAACAATATGTATAGAGTTGAAATGTATTTCTAGATTATTCACTTAATACTGGTTCTTGAATCTTTGTAAGTATAGTTAATCTGCATCTATCTTCAAGTGCCCGTTTTTTAACATTTCTGTGAGGTTCTCCTAGAGTCAAACAAACCTGTGACTATTTGTGGCCCCCGTCTTTGAGTATGTTTGCTATTCCCCATTTGTTCTGTTTGCTATACGTTGTGCACAAGTGAGCAACATTGTAAGATGACAGAAGTGTTTTGTGAGCAAGTTCCTTTGCTGATTGACTGCATTTTCTCAGGATGTTTACAATGTACTGAAATTGCCAATTAAATTACCTAAATCTAAGCCTATTGAAAGGTCTTGTTATTTGAGGAAATGAATATGAGTTCGGCTTATGATCTACAATGATCTTAAATTGTGAACCAATATCTCTTGAACTGCTGTCCTACTAAACTGTGTAGCTCTTCTGAAGGAAGACTTCTTCTCCGAGGCAACTGTATCTGTCCAGAAAATCTGAAGGTACTTATCTACTACTTCAAGGTTTTACTAAATTATTAAAAACTACTTATTATCATATAAATCAGAGAATGGAAAATCCACAATGGAATAGCAGTGTGCTTTCATTTGCCAGACACTGCAGTTGTGTGTGTGGGTTGTGTTTGAGTGAGTGAGTGTGTGTGTGTGTGTGTGTGTGTGTGTGTGTGTGTGTGTGTGTGTGTGTGTGTGTGTCAGTTGTTGATGAAGGCCATTGGATGAAAGCTTTAAGTATGAAGGTCTTTTTGTTGTGTCTATCTGTAACTCAGTATCTCCTCTATTATCATATTTATCCACTAGTTACAATAAGCAAACAATTCATATGATTTTTGCCTTTAAACATGAACTGCGGGATTACATGTGATCAGTACAATGTCATGGTCTAATGGATTTCACATTTAGACCCAATGTTTCATCCCCATCTCTGGAGGGATTTTCAAGGAGGATCTTGGCCTCTTCATATGTCTGATTCACACCCTGGCTCATTACTGACTGCAGCAAAATTTTATTTACACATGTTCCCATGCAGCAGGATGAGCCACGTATTTTGAATACTCGAGCACAGTTAGCCGTTGTTGATTACCCTCATCCCTTATGCTGTCGCCCTATGGTGGAAGACTGGTACACATCTTTATTCATCACAGAGACTGAAATGTCATTTACTTCCATGCCCTTCTCTTTCTTCTTGAAATTCCTGGGATATTTTACAATTTCTATGGTCTCTATGTATAGCTTTTCATGTTATCCACTTGAGGCTGACAGCACTTGAGTCCTCTCAAAATGAATGTGGTGGTTGATAAGAGTCAAGCACTGGCAGCCAGAAGTGGATACCAAGAAAGGCTATGCAGAGAGGCCACAGAGATTGTAAAACACACCAGGAATACAGAATACTTGCTTGGGTGGAGATCATCATTCACGATATTGTAGATGTTGTGCAACAATCACTTTACCACACTAGCTACCGCAACAACTGCAGACATACTTCACAAGCCACTGTATGGTGCATGGTGTAGGTTACCTTGCACCACTACTAGCGAAGGGATGCCAGCAGGTTTTCATCTCAGTAGGGGCAAAACATTTTCTCCATACATAATGTTTAGAAATTTTGAGGACATTGTTATCTGCTCATTGTTTTCTAATCTTAGTTTCTAAATTGCACTTTTAGTACATGGGCAATTTATACTACCAGTCACCTCGGTGGAATCTTTGAGTCTTGGTGATCCTGTGCCACTCGACTATCTTCCTCCGGTTCTTCCTACCAAGCAAAATGGTGCATTGGGTGCACACTGGACTCGCATTCAGCAAGATGATGGTTCAAACTTGCATGCAGCCATCCAGATTCAGTTTTTCTATTATTTCTCTCATTTGCTCCATGCATATGACAGGGTGGTTATTTTGAAAGAGTACAGCCAATTCCCTTACCCATCCTTGACACAATCAGAGACTATGCTCCTTCTCTAATGACCTTGATGTTCATGGGATGTTAAACCCAATATTCCTTCCTTCTTCATTTATCCAGTTCTTCCAGTTTGGCACCATTTCCTTACATTCAGTGATACCCTTCACTCTGCAGTCTGGGGTCATCTCATCTTGCCATCTGCTTCTTGGTAGTCCCAGGGGTTTTGAGTTTCCATCTTCTTGTTATATATCTGAGAGATGGTGCTCTTCTCTTTTACTCATGCTCCATGTTTCCCTCCACACAGCAGCACTGGGTTAATGACTGTGTTGTAGTGTTTCAGCTTGGTTTTCCTGGTCATGAGTTTGGAGGGTAGAAGTGTTTGACAGTAAAAGTAAACTTAGTTTGTGTTCTGTGATCTAATTTGGTATCAAGATGTCTTCTATTGCAATCATTTACATTTACAACAAGATATTTGATGTCGGTAGTGTTCTTGAAAGCCTAGTTTTCTATGTGAAAGTCTTCACATTGTCTTGTAGTCACGTTTTTCCCTTTGTATGATAATGTGTTTTAATTTTCTTCATTAATTTTTAAACATATTTTTGTGACATTTCATTTAATATCTTAAACAGTGTTTCAGTTTCACCACTGTTACTTCCTATTAAAACTATGTCATCTATGTAGGCAGTTATATTTGATGGTTATCTGTGACGTTTCCATTTGTTGCTTGTTTGGTTTCTCTTACTACTTTCTCCATTACAAGGTTGAAACTAAGTGAGGATCTTACCTCACCTGGCTTCTGTCTGGTTTTCTTCTCAAAACCGTCTATTAATGACCTACAATATATCAGCCTGTTCACTGCCATCTCCATACACATTTTGACCAGGCTGATGAGCTTAGTAGAGACTCTGTTTTCAGTCCAGATCCACATTCTGTTTCAATGAGCACTCTGTTGCTGCAGTCCAGTTGTACCCCTGCTTATGTTATTTATGGTGCCATATAATTTGTGGATGTTGTTTGCTTTCTGGCCCTTCTGAATAGTCTGTAGAGTGAGTTCAAGGTACAATCTTTTGTCTCTTCATAAGGTCTTGCTTGTTTCCAACTGTGCCCACCTGTGGCTCTGTTCTAGTTCTTGGTTTATGCTATTCTGTAGCCATTCCTTGCTGGCTACTGCCATTTTGTATGTCTTGTTGAAACATTTCTTCTTTTTTTGTTCTACTTTTGGAGCCAGTAATGTGTTTTCAGCTAACTTCCTTGTCTGACAACATACTTTTCCTCACTTTCAAGAACCTCTGCATGCTACTGTCATATACTGTGATAGCTCTGAGATGGTTCTAAAAGTTTTCATACAACTTCAAAGAATGAGATTTCTTAAAGAAAAATATAGCAATTTTAAATAAATTATTCTTCATACAAAGTTTTTCGGTACTCTTATGTTATAACTCACATTACATATGTTTTTATATCATCTTTACATCATTTTATTGATACTTTTGGGGCATTTTAGTGATACTTTTTGTGGTATTTTATATCATAAAAATCTGGGTTTTGTGGTTGCAAGGCCTAATCCAACTCCATAAACTACATGTTTTATAACTAGGTGCCATTGCCCCATATGGTGGTACTCTCTTAAATATATGTTGCAGTGGCATCAAGTCAAATGCTGTTCAGATGTCAAGAAATACTGCTTCCACCTGGTTACCTTAATCCATGGCTTTCAAGATGTCATATGAGAAAAGTGCTAATTGGGTCTCATGTGACCATTGTTTTCAGAATCAGCTTTGATTGGTATAGAGATACCTCATTAAGCTTGAACTCATAATATATTTTCCAATTCTATAATAGATTAACATCAATGAGATTGGACGGTAGCTTTGTGGAACACTTCTGTTGCCTTCAGTGGTACAGCTTTATTCTGATAAATTGTGGGAGGAGTATCTCATAAAGTATTCTTTTACTTTGTTTTCGAACATTTGGAAATTTCTTAATTTCTTTCCAATCTTTACAGACACCATCTTATAGACTTAACTTACAGACTAGAACTTAAAACTCCATTCTGAACCCTGGACGGGGATGCATAATCTGTAAGGAAATCTTTTTTACCTCTAGCATTACAATTTTGAACTTTACACTTCATCCTAAATTAAATTTCATTATTAGCCATATGTGCTATTAGAAAATTCATATATTAACACATATGTATTAAGAACCATGACATCTCTGAAGAGGGACTCTACACAATATTCTTACCGCATGCTTCTGTAGAAGTGTGCTGCATTGGCACAGAAAATTATGCCATAGGACAGTGCTAGGTGAAAGTATGCTAGCAATCTTGACTGCAGGTCAACATGATAGATGAAATTATTCAGTAGACAGCAGGTACAAATTGTCTTCTTCGTTAACTTAGCCATGTGCTGGAGCCGTCTCAGTTTATTATCCATCTAGATTTCTAAGAACTTCACCCATGGAGCCTCAACAGTAAACATTCATTGATCTCTACTTCTGGACTTGTAAGTCACTTTCATTTGTTTTGAATTGTGTAATATGAGGTTTTTTTTAAGATTAAGGGTTAAGCTGTTTGCTGTGAATCAGTTGTGAGCCTGTTTCATTATTCACGTGGCTGCAACTGGTGAGGATATGTCTGGGCCTTTTATTAGTACGCTTATGTCATCAGTTGATCTTACAGTTCTTCAGGAATCCCATAATGTCTTGCATAAGTTGGTCTGTTATTAAACCTTATGTCAATGCACTGGAATGTAACAAGATAATTTTATAAGCTTATCAAAGATGTTCAGGAGGTGAAATGTTACATACTACCCACAGATGACTTCCTTCCTCAGAGAAGAATGTGGAATGGGTTGGGGAAGGATGGAAAATAAGGACAGGTCTCACAGACTCCAGGTTGTGAGGGACCTACCTGCTGTGAGGAAGAGGAGTGACCGAGATGAAAGGGATAGCATCAGAGTGTGTCTATTGTCTCTCTTTTAGTACTATTAAATGTGACTGCTATTAGTACTTGGAATTTTGCCTCCTGAAAATAACAACTGGCCAGTCATTGTGTCTCTTTGTGATTTCACAATTTTCTCTTGTGGATTTTTCTTTTCATACAAAATGTAATGTAGTAGTTAGTGAATTGCCCGATATCTTTGACAGCAATGAAATCAGACATTTATTAAAATAATTGCATATATTGTTCTCTTTTATGAACTTTGTACTTAATAATTCTATCATTAATGTGTTTAATTTCAAATACTATTTTACTGCAGGTAATGAGCAGATAATACAGTTGGTACCACTACCAGATGCTATTTACAATGTTCCTGGAAGAGACAGTAATGCAACACAAGAAATTGTCTTTCAAGCCACTGATGTTCCAGCATTGGGCTATTACTCGTACTATGTGTCTAGTACAAAACAAGAGAGAAGTTATTCAAACATTATATCAGAAAATGCAACATACATTGGAAATAATGTAAGGTTTTTAAAACACTGAATGAACAGAAATGATAATTTTGGCTGGAAACAATCTAATGTAGTATGTTTTTGTAGTACTTGCAGGTAATTTTGCATGAAACTCAAGGGACTGTGAAGTCTGTAATAATCAATGGAACAGAGTTACCACTTAGCCAAAATTTTTATTACTATGAAGGATGGGCAGGAACTAATGCAGGACCTGATAAGAGATCATCTGGTGCTTACATTTTCCGACCAGTAGGATCTGAAGCAACCATGGTGTCTGGAACTGCGACAGTCAAAATATACAAAGGTTAGCTCTAAAATGTAATAACAAAATTTCAAAATTATTTTTGTTAACTTATTAGTAAACTTGTCAATTATTTTTGAAAGGTCCAGTTAAATATGAAGTTATTACATAGCCAGTCTTGTAACTATACTGTATTCCATGTTCCTTCAGTCCATGATTTATTGTACTTCAGTAATATATTTCAGTCATCAGCAATTATTGTAGCTTTTCTTTGTATTATTGTTGTATGAAAACTGAAAGTTCTTTGCTCACATTTTGCACAATATATTGCAAGATTTGTCCACTGGTTGAGCTACTGAAATTGTATACAGGACTGGCTGGGTTCAGAATCCCATTCAGCTTGAAATGTAGCAGGCTGAATCTGTTAGCATGTTTGCAACAATTTTGATATAGCTTGGATTGGCATATTAGAATTTCGTTTTCTGGGTTTATGTAATGCAGTAAGCTCCAGATCATCTGACTGTAGATTATTCATGAATAGTTCAGTGATTCTAGGGAAAAGAAAATGATGTCTGTACTATTCTGTTGTAATTAGAATGAATATATTTGTTTGGAATGCAGTATTATTCGTGTAATTCATGTGTTATAACCAGAAGACAAGTACCACCAGACAGACATCCTTGAAGTATTTTTCCATTGTTTCCCCCTTTCAGCTTCAGTAAATGTGGTGACTCTGCCCTTGGGATAGGTCTGTGGCCAATTTTCTGTCCATATGTTCACCTAGACTCTCCCTTGGAGCTAAAGGTTGATAACTTTACCACTCACTTACAGCCAAGGTTTTCTTCAGGGGTAATTTCTTTCAGAATTATTACTCTGTGTGAATATGAAATGAAAGCATATCATTAAACTTTGCCAGGAAGGATACACTATTAACTGCACTTTTCTAATTGCTGACAGATCTCAATAATACTATAGCTTCTCTAAAGTGGATCATTGACAACAAGTGTTAACCCCTATCACATTTACTGATTAAGTTCCACACAGCTTATATGTTCAAGGTAGATAATAGATGCAAACATATTGTTCTATAAATCAAAATTGAATTAAAAATTATAGAAAAGTCGGAAAAAAGAGGAAATCTTCACAAAAGTTTTTCAGGACTGTGGGATTGGTGTAAAAACAGTGATAGATTCAAAGAAAAGCTGTTAAATTGTGTAACCAAATGTGAGAGCCATGCTAGAGTGTCAATGTGTAAGTGTCTGACAATTTCAACTTACACTAAACTAGATAAGGCACTGCACTTGTGGTTCCAGCAGAAGAAGTTCCCTATCAGGTCAGAAGGTAAATAGTTAAAGTAGGAAAGTTACCTGAAACTCTGAAGATCAAAGGAAAATAAAAGCTTCATCAGAATGACTGACTCAATTTAAACATTGCTATAGGGTTAGAGAATTTGTCATTCAGAGCAAGTAGTGTGGTAGTAACATGCATCACTTTATTCATGTAGTGTATTTTGACAAATGTAGTTTTGCTTCCATTGACAGTCAGAGTCCTGTTGTACATTGAGTGACACTGACTTCCTGGAAAAAAGAAATCATAAAAATACAGAGCAAAATGAATTTTTAAATATCCTGCAATAAATACCTATCTGGTCAGTGTTAATAACAAAATCTTTGTTGAAATTTGATGTCAATTTTAAAGTCTGTGTTCAATAAGTGTCTGCAGCAACCAAAGTTTCTTAGACTGTCTTTGTTTCTTTTCTTCAAACAAATCTTGTTACTTTTCAGTGAAAAAATCTGTGCTTATTTATGAATCTATGAACCTATTTGTCAGAAGCTTCAAATTCAAAATCTGTAAACTGTTGTGCTGCTGCTAAAGCCCATTGTTGTAAATTCTGTTTAGTTACTTGGGCTTCAACAAGACCATCATACATCCAGGAACTGATTGCTGTGTATTTATCAAATTGATTGCCTCCTTTTTTATGACTTCTTCCCATTGGGGTATACATTCCTTCTTTCTTAACCAGCTGCACATTTTTGCTTTGTAATGTTTGCAGTTTCCACATGGGATGAGCCTTTACAATATTAACCAAGATAATTTAGTAATTCGAAGAAAGATGGTCTACTTCTCTTGACTTCTTTTCTTCTAGTTCATATTCATCCAATGAGCCGTGTCTTTGGCTTTTCAAAAGGTTTGCCTTCACAGTTCTCATTTTCATGAACAAGTTCATCACAAGTCACAAGTATTTTTTCAGCCAACATGTCCATAGTACATCTGTAAATTTCTTCAACATCAACACTGCTTCCCGAGAAAGTCTCACTGAATATTCCAATGCAATCAAATTATTTACAGCAAGCAGGCTTTTGTAATAAACAACTGCATCTTTTAACATCATCTTCAGAACTTCACTGTGTAATGCTTCTGATACTTTCATGATATCTTCATTGACAGACATTTTTAATTCACAAATTGTAAAAATTACAATAATATTTCACAGTACAGAACACTGCAATCTCTGCAAAAGTCAGGAATGAAAAGCCACTGTTGCAGGTAAGACCCATTGCTCAATTAGTTCCATGCCAGCCTTAACAATTCCTGACCATTTGCCTGTTTGTATATACAGCAGGGCAACAGCTATACTCCGCTTTTCCATGAAGACACTAATTCCTCAAATTTACAGTGAATATTTACAACCTTTCCACTGCTTATAATATTACACAATTTTGTAATAAGATTGTAATGACAGTAATTAATGCTTTAATTTACCTCCATTAAAAATGCATTTTAAGTTATTCAAATTTTTAAAAAGAAAATATTGATGAGTATAATTCACTCTCTAAGTAGCCAGTGACATCCATTTCATAAACAAAATAAAATTATTTATGAGTTAGTTGATAATGCTTTAAGTCATTAACTTTATTTAAAATTAATTATACTCAAGTACTATTTTGATACTGTACGCCATAGCCAATGTCAATAGTATTTTCAGTCAAATATTTACTATGAACTGAATTTTGAATAGAAGTGTTACAATTAAAATGTGTTATTATTTAAATCCATGAAAAAATATCTTTTATGTAATTAATCAAAGTTGTGTGTTCATCTGTAAAACTGTGTGGGAAACTGTGCACCCTTGTATTTGTTAGATACTTTACATGTGTGTGTGTGTGTGTGTGTGTGTGTGTGTGTGTGTGTGTGTGTGTGTGTGTTGTATTTTTTGATGAAATAAATGCAATGTAAATTGTAACTGGATGAATAAACTACTGTTATTACTACTATGACTGTAATATTTATAACAATTAAGAAAGCAGCATAAAATCAAGCCTGCAGGTAGGACCAGCCATATGACATTCTAGCACACTGTATGGTTGAATGGTACTTCTGACCGTATGACCTGTGCACGAGCTATGCTGAAAACTTTAGAGCCCTTTTTCTCAGAATTTTCTAGATAGTGTGCTTTAAGACTTCTGTGAGTGGTCACCCTTGAGGTATACCACCAACCTGTGCAGTCTCATCCTAAACAATTTCTGAGACTGGAAGTTCCACTTGTTAGTGTAACTTTTTACAAATGTAAATGTGACTGTTTGTTTTAAATGTCATTAAATGAATCAAACACTCAGACTGTTCACCATAATCAGAGAAATACAAGTAGCCTATCACTGAATCAGATGTACTATTATTTAGTTTTAGAAAAAAATAGGCAATCCAAAACCAAACATGAAGAGCTTGTAGATAGAAGGGCCACGTAAATTCCAAATTATGTGATTTAGATTTTGTGTGGCGTCCCTAAATCTCTTGGGATAAATATTGGGACAGTTCCTCAGCAAGACCAAGGCTCATTTTCTTTCCCATCCTTATCAGTCTAACTTAATGCATCATATATAATTAGTATGCAACTGAAAAGATCTTTACCTATGCTCTTTGTTATTTGTGTATCCTGTCATGCAGTGGTTAGGTAATAATATGATATCAAATTTTTAATAATTTACATAATATTTAATTTAAATTAAAACAGGTGATGTTGTGGAAGAAGTGCACCAAACCTTTAGTGACTGGATCAGTCAAGTTATTAGGATATATAAAACTGAAAAACACATTGAATTTGAATGGCTGGTTGGACCCATTCCCACTGAGTATGTATTTCTTTGATCCTAAATGCTAATAGAACCTACTTCACTGAGACTAATTTATTATATAATTCCTCATCTGCTTACAGGGATGGGGTAGGAAAAGAAATGATTTCCCGTTTTAATACAAACCTGGCCAACAATGAAACATTTTACACTGATTCGAATGGCAGGGAAATGATACAGAGGCGAGTCAATTACCGACCGACATGGGATTATGTTGTAGAGGAACCTGTCTCAGGAAATTATTATCCTATAACATCCAAAATAGTAATAAAGGATGAGAATAAAGGCCTAGAAATGGCACTTCTGAATGATCGAGCACAGGGAGGTTCCAGCCTTCGAAATGGTGAGGTTGAACTAATGGTAAGATGCAAGAAAAACAATTTTCAAAACCAAGTGCGTAAAGAACTTAGAAAGTTTTCTATTTGCTTAACTAATTTGACAAATACGGACTCAATAGACACAATATGAAGCCTTAAACAGCACTGGCAATGGAATCTGCCACTTTTTTCGTGAGTAATAATGTTATTATTTGAATATTGATGTTATTATGATTAAAAACACACCAAACAATTGTATTGTCTTGTTTTCATTCTGTGACATGCATACTATTTGTAGTATAACTTTCCATTACTACAGCTGTGATGTTTTCTCTCTTAGTCATCAAACACAAGAAGTGAAAGTTCATCTACAACTTGTACAGAAATCAGACTTCAATTATAAGAATTTAAGAACATGAAAGGGAGGTAGCAAATGAAAATAGAAGTGAAACATTCTTGTATCCTGTGCCCCCATTATTCCATTTGTACATTGACCACAAATAAAGAAAACAAAGGAAAAATTTTGAAAAGGTTTTAAGAGTTCAGGGACAAGAAATAAAATCATTAAGGTAGACAGTGACACTGAAAACTGTTAGAGAGTGTAAGAAAGTTGGAAGATTAGTTGAACAGAATGGATATAAACGAAATTAGAACAAGAGTAATGAAATTTAATCCAATTGAATAAGGTGTGGCTAAGGGAATTCGACTGAGAAATGAGATACTGAAAATAATAGGTGAGTTTTGCTACTTGGGCAGCAAAATGACTGATGACAGAAAAATAAAGAAGATATAAAATGCAGACAGGCAACAGCAAGAAACCAATTCGGAAATAGAGAAATATGTTAATATTTCAAACAAATTTAAGTGTTGAGAATTCTTTTCCTGAATGTGGCCTTTTATAGAGTCATATGCGGACAGTAAAAGAGTAGAAAGTTTTGAAATGAGACACTACAAAAGAATGCTGAACATCATCAGATGGGTGTACTGAATAACTCATAAATAGCTCCTGAATCAGACTGGGGGAAAAGAAATTTTGACAAAACTTGACTAAAGGAATAGATAGGTTGCTAGAACACTTGCTGATTTATCTTAATTTACTGTTATTTCCAGTCTGAAATGGGAGGACCTTTACTCACTCATTATTATCTGTTTATACTTTATGATATCCATCACTTGAAATTTTTCTCCAATTAAAGGGCTTGATTTCAGTATTTCTTTGTTTTGCTCCAACATTAACTGATGACAAAAGCAAGTTTTTTGTACCAGTCTTCTGGATAAGTCAGAGCCTTACTTACTAGAGTTATATATTATTGCCTGGCACTATTATCTACACAATGTTTTCTAAATTTAGTTGAGAGAACAATGTTACATATATGGACTACATAAATCAATTTGCTATTGAAATACATAGATTAAGAAATTTACTGTCTGTGACACAGTCTTCAGATCTGAGATTCAGATGTTTACAGTTTGTTGAACAGTCTAAGATCTGAGTTTCTTTTATCTGTAGATAGATGGTCTTGCATCATACAAGTGCACTAAATCTAGAACTCATCTATTGAATGCACATAATTGTTTAGGAGCCATAATTTTAATTTCTTTTTTTGTTCTGTAATGGGGAGTTTTTAGATTTTAGGATGGAAGCAATACAGTACTTTTATGCCAGCATAGTGAGGGTTTTTCTCATAAAGTGTTGTTCTATGAGAGATATTGTGGGGTATCTCTCTACCTATAGTGTTGTGATTGTTTATTTCTTTATTGAGCGTTTTGTTACTGTTTACTGCCACAATGACTATCTTAATTACATCTAGGTTATGAATAGTTAGTATTTTAATTCTTTAAACAAATTTCTGCAGGACTTTCTTTCCCATAATTCTAAGTGACTTCTTCTGTAGAATAAGCACACTTTTCATATTACCTTTACTGATGGATCTCTATACCTCTGTTTCATAGCTCAGACTGGATTCAAATAATGCAAAATATATTTGCCTCAGAGTGGTAATGTTATAAAAAAGTGTCAGTTTTCTTGTTTGTCCAAGCAATTTGTCCATATCAACACAATCAAATGATTTTTGTAAGTCTAGAAAGATTCCACATACATGTTCTTTATTGTCTATTTCTTGAGTTGGATGCTGTTGTAATGGTGGATGACCCCTTGACAAACCCATACTGCCCCTTAGAAATCATTTTTTTTCTTACCAGGAAGTTCTAGATTCTTATGTATATTACTATCTCCAAGGTTTAGGATATTATTTGAAGAAAAGGTATGGGTTGAATGTTTTCTACTAGATTTCTGTTCACTTTTTTTTAAAATAGGCACAACTCGAGCTATTTTCATCTCATCTTGAAATAGACCATCTTCCGTATGAAAGTTGATTATTGCCGATAATGGTGATGCAATTTTATGATTCTTAATAGTGCCCAGACTAAGACCATCATATCCTGCTGCATGACAATTCTTCAAGCTACTCACTATTTTAATTATTTTTTCTTCACTTGTTGGTGTCAAAATATAATTTATAACACTGGTGTTCCTCTGAATTTGTATTTGTGATTTTTAAGCTGATTGTTTATACTGGAGCCAACAAAGCAAAGTAATTGTTAAAGAGATCTGCTACCTTATTATGATCAGTTTCTATAGGACCATTTATCAGCAAGTAACTTTCAGTTGTATGTTTCCCAGATTTACCAATTTCTCTGTATACTAGTGACCATGATGTTTTGGAAATATTATTTGAATTTTGAATGACTCTTTTGAAGTGTTCTTGATTTACAGAGATTAGGTGGTCTACATAGCACTTCTGATACTTTCTTCACAGATTAGGAGGTGTGTATAGTATTTCTGATACATTTTGAACCCTTCTTTTAAGTAATTTCACATAGCATACTCATACAATCTTAGTTTCTCTCTAGCCTCAGTGACTGAACTTGATATCCAGTTTTGTATTACAGCATGTGACTGAACTCTCTGTTTTATTAGTGGGCAGGCTTGGTTGAGAATGTAGTATACTTCACTTGAGGATTTGCCATAACTGTAATGTGTCATTAGAATACTGTTCAAATCAACATTGCTTAGCATGTTATTCAAATGTGTTATATTTTGGTCTGTATTCATCTGAACATATCTATGGCGACTGTGTGTAGGAACCTTATTTATGTTCACTCCTAATTCTACTGCATGGTGGTCTCACAAAGCACTTATAATAACAGAAGATGTAAGACCGTAAAGATGAATACCAGTGATTATGTTATCTGTTGCGGACTGGCATGTTTCAGTCTCACTGGGTGCAGTGTTTATCAGGTATTTTACATTATATTCAAGCCGAGTATATTTGAATAGTCTAGTGTGTAACTTAGCAGATAAGTTACACACTAGACTACTAAATTATTCAGGTGTGATATAAAAACATTCTCTTGGTCGAAGTAGAGAGAATATAAAATGTAGACTGGCAATGGCAAGGAAAGTGTTTCTGAAGAAGAAAAATTTGCTAACATTGAGAAGTTGTTTCTGAAAGTATTTGTATGGAGAGTAGCCATGTATGGAAGTGAAACATGGACGATAAATAGTTTGGACAAGAAGAGAATAGAAGCTTTCGAAATGCTGAAGATTAGATGGGTAGATTACATAACTAATGAGGAGGTATTGAATAGGATTGGGGAGAAATGGAGTTTATGGCACACCTTGACTAGAAGAAGGGATCAGTTGGTAGGACATGTTCTGAGGCATCAAGGGATCACCAATTTAGTATTGGAGGGCACCATGGAGGGTAAAAATCGTAGAGGGAGACCAAGAGATGAATACACTAAGCGGATTCAGAAGGATGTAGGCTGCAGTAGTTACTGGGAGATGAAGAAGCTTGCACAGGATACAGTAGCATGGAGAGCTGCATCAAACCAGTCTCAGGACTGAAGACCACAACAACAACAACTATCATGTCATAAAACTTTGTTAAGAAAACTTCAAAATTTCCACCTGCCGGTTTATATAAACATATAACATACATTTTATCACTTGGTGTCTTTATATGTGCTGCACATAATTCAATAGCCCCATCTAATGAATATTTACTTACATTTAAAGAATTAAAATCAAATGTGCTTTTTACATACATTGACACACACACCCTCTGATGGAAGATCTGCAAAACGTGTTAGCTAATACCGTGTTTAGAGGTTAAAAAGTTCTAATTTGGCATCACATAACCAATGTCTATTAATAGAATGCACATCAGGCATAGTTTCATTCACAAACATTTCTAATTGTACATATTTATTGCTTGGGCCCTGTACATTCTGGTGGATTATTTTAATTTTGTAGATTTCTCTGCTTTCCCATCTTAAATAATGTCATATCCCTGTTTCTCTTGTAAGCTTCCTCCTCTTCCTGGTTTTCACTAAAAATCATTTAGATCAGACTGAAATTTTGTGATAATACTTGACAATAGATAGAGTACAAACCATGAAACTGTTACAGTGCAATTAGTGTAACAGTTATAGCCTCACTATAGAGTCTGAAAAAGAGAAAGAATATGCTATTTTAACCATGCTCATTTGTGCTTACTGAATACCAACCTAACATAGATTAACATTTAGTCTTCAGGCATTGCTTGAAAATGACTCACATCTGCATCCTCAAAAACTTAATGAAATACTGGAATGTTTCTACCTAGCTTTTAGAGCTATCTCTGCAATGAAAGTATTCCAAAAACATAAAATTCAATTAAACAGTGGAAACTCCAGATTGAAACATCAAGAATGTAAGAAATGTATAGACTGGTACTTACCATATGGATGACATATTAAGTTGCAGAAAGGCACAATTAAAAGACACTTAGCTTCTGGCTACAGACAGCATTTGTCAGAAACACATACCACTCATTCACACAAGCAAGCAACACATCAGCACACATGACCACCGACTCCAACATATCAGACCATATTCTGCCTGCAACTTGATGTTTCATCTTTACAAACTTGATGTTTCATCTTTACAATAAGTAGCAATCTATATTTTCCTTACACTATTAAAATTCAGTTATGCATTCTTTGTAAGAGGGAGTCTTATTTGTGGAATTTAACATTGCAGTTCTTCTTAGCTCTTTCATATATTGCTTGACAAATCCCATTACAGCACTGTAACAGCAACAATTAAAATTTTCATATCCCTTTTTTTTATTAGCACAGTCAAAACCAAGAAAGTATGCCAAGTGTGTCAACACTACAGGTTATGATGAATATTTTCATTTTGTTTCATATTTAAATGAAGCTGAAGGAATCAGTGTGTCATTGTATATATGATTGCATATTAATTGTTTACTGAATTATAACTTTATCTCAGAATTATGTTTTGCATTTTGATTATGAACCTTAGATCCATCGGAGACTGCTCTATGATGACGGAATGGGAGTTGCAGAACCATTACGAGAACAAGCATTTGGCATGGGTTTAGTTGTCAGAGGTAAGCACTGGCTGTTAATGGGCAACATAACAGGAGGTGATGGATGGAGTCTGGCAAGTCAAGAACATATGCTGGCACAGAAGAAACTCCTGTCCCCTTGGGTTCTGCTCAGTAATGCTGACAATATTGGTTTCACAGAATGGGCAAATTCACATGAAACTCAGGTTTGTATGCAATAAAATATGTTATGGATGTGCTTCTCACATATCAGATTTTAAAATAAATAGAAAAGTACTTATTTCTCAGGGACACATTAATACAAACTCATCTTTCATGTAGTCGCTTGTTTCCTTTGGATTAACGAGACCATTTAATGGGATAACTTTATATGACTCAGCTGCATACTTCTCTTAGAAATGCACTTAACAATCACTATGTATTTTTGGAACATTTGAGGTAACAATAACTACCTGATTTTTGAGCACCTACTTTTAATGTGTTTTTTATTAATTTGATAAATGATTCCTGTGTAATTCTTAACTGTGTATTATCATCTAGTTTTCAGGTCTGAGACAAGAACTTCCACAAAATATAAAGATATTAACATTGGAACCATGGAAAGATAACTCATTGCTACTACGCTTGGAGCACATACTGGAAAACGAAGAAGACACAAATTTATCTCAGCCTGCTACAGTCAATTTGGAGGTTAGAAACTGCAGTTGACAATCCAGCAAGGATTAAAATATTTGCTGCCTGGGGAAGAATTATCAGTGGAGTCTCAGATGGTCTAATTTAGGCATACATCTATGAAAATAGTTTATTTTAATGGTCCTCCAGTTAACATACGTCAAGCAGAGTAACTACAATAATGCAAGGTTCATAATTACTGATATTAGGGAGACAATAAAAGAAGAAATCAGTACCTATTCATATAAAGTCTTTGTTGTTGCAGCCAAGGATCATTAGGGCCATCGCCGTACTTCAGTTTTGGAAGTATCAGTAGCCCTTGCATACTTAAGTTGAGATTGGTTGCATCCAATCAGGTGATATTTATGTATCCAACAAGATTTTCTGAATCTGATGATTTCTTTGGTGTGGAGAATGCCAGAATAATTTTTACTCATCTGGTTACCATGAATTTTGTATTTGATATTTATTTGGTGAATGGAAAAAAAATAGATGTGCTGACAGATTGACCTGTAGCCAAATATAAGGCCTAGATTAAGTAAGAATGTGGTACTTTGATTGTGAATTGGCAAAGCCAATTAAAGCGAATGGAAGAAAACTAGACATCCTGACAGAATGATCTGTAGTGTGGGCTGTGGCCAGATAATGTTGAGATATGACAACTAGCTTGTGGCATAATGAAGCCAATGAATCTCAGTATGACAATACAATTGCCATAATTGATGTGTAGCATAGCCTGAGATATCCGTTCATTATGAAAATAACCAACTTTTATGTCTCATTTATAATTTTGCCAAAAAATATGACAATATAATTACATTCTAAGCCAATAATGCAAAATAGCAGCTAACTTTATTTACAAACAATAGAAAATTATTTTATTTACGAACAATAGAAAATTACTTTATTTAAGAATAGTAAGAATTAAGAATGAGCATTCTGATTCTCTATCAGCAACAGAAGCATGATTCATTGTATACAGTTCCCACCATTCATCATACAAGTTGTTATCAACATTGTCACACAATACAGCAGCTCCTGACACCATAAATACACTTTTGCTCAGTGGAGGAGAGGATCACTTTAGAATCACAAGGTCATGAAGTAATTGAAACACTGAGTGTAAAACATGTCCAACTGAGCAACAACTTAAAATGGATCAAATACATAGACAAACTAATAATGACACTCAGATGCCATGTTTTGCTCTTAGAAGTACCCTTCATTGTGTGGACCTAAAGACAAGACTGTTGCCTTATTTTGCATGTGTTCAATACGGCCATTTGCTGTTGTTTTATGGAATTATTTCTAGATGCAGTGCACCTAAAGAAGTTAATAAAGTAGTTAAAATGTTTATTGAGCACAAGTGAGCAGTAATAATATTGAGATAAATAGACAATCACACTCTAGCAGAGGTCTTTTAAGGGAACTTTGAATTTCTTCACTAAGCTCCCAGTACATTTAGTCCTCAGTGATTTTGTTTCTCATAGTAAAAATCAGTTTCAGTTCAACCATGATTTGTGCAGTCACAATTTAAATCAAAAATAATTTTCATGTTTTGATATGATAAAAAGAGTTCAAATATTTTGAGGTGGTACAACAAGGAAATAATAGCAAGAATCCAAGCAAGAAACAGGTCAAGGTTTGCATTCAGAAAACTGCTATTGAGATTCATGGAGATTGGGATCTACAGGACAGTAATACAACCTGCCATCCTTTATGAAGCATAGACCTGGGCTCTTAACACAAAAAATAGAGAGATAACTTCTGACATTTGAGAATACTGTTCTGAGACAGATTTCTGGAGCAGTGAAAGATGGACACAGCAAGAGGAATGGAAAAAAAACACAAACTGCATGAGTTGTACAAATTGTGGAGCATTGTGACTGTGAATAAAGAGAGAAGATTGAAGTGGTATGAGCATGTAATGCATAGAGAAGGCCAGATCACCAAGCCGGTTGTGGAAGAAGACATCAGAGGCAACAGACTGAGGGGAAAACCATGGTGGAGATGGATTGATGGGATCAGAGAGGGAATGAGTACAATAGGACTAGCTGGAAAAGAATACATGGGCTGAAGGAATGGAGGAGGGTGACAGGTGAGGTCAAAGACTGACTGCAGTTTGTGTGGCCAGCCCAGTAACAGCAGCAGCAGTAGTAGTAGTAGTAGTAGTAGTAATAGGTTTCAGTGTGGAGTTCTGTACTCTGGTACAAATCCATTCAACAAGCTTCCATCTAAAGCAAGAAGTTGGGAAGAACAATCAATTTAATAGAAAATTCAAAACATATATCATTAGTCACTTATTCCCAAAATTATCTTATTACATAGAATCAAGGGTTGCACATTCATGTCAACAGTATGGTAGCTAACATAGTTCACTGTAAAGCTGCATTACAAGTAGTAATGCACTGTAAACAGCCCTTGACTTGTTTTACATTACAGAAAAGCTGTACATTGCATTAACATATTAGCACCAGCCTATCATTCCTTACGATTATTTTTCAGTTTTTGTTGTTGTTCTGATTCAATGCACCTCTCTATACTAATCTGTCCTGTGCAACTTTCTTTACTTCAGAAACAGTAAATTACATCCACTTGAACTTTCCTGTAGTAGCCAAACCACAGCATTTAATCTGTAACCCCCCCCCCCCCCCTTTTTCCATCCCCTCCTGCCTCCTCTCAGCTTCCTGTCAGCACCAAAATTAAGTATTCCTTGATGCTTCAAGTTTGACCTATCAAATTATCTTACTTGTTAGTCAAAATGTACTACCAGTCTATTCCACATTTTTATTCTGAAGCACCGTATTTCAATAGCTTCTATTCTCTTATTGCCTGAATTTCTTTATTGTCCATATTTCACTTCCATACATGACTATGCTCCAAATACTTTCGGAAAAGACTTCCTACCTTGAACTTCATATTTAATGGTAGCATGTTTCTCTTACTCAGAAAAGTTTTCTTGTTATTGCCAGTCTGCAGTTTAAATCCTCTTTACTACTGGAATGGTTAATTATTTCGCTCCTCTAATAGCAAAACTCCTCTATTACCATCAGAGTCTCATTTCTTAATCTAATATACAGCACCACCTGGTTTAACTGGCTACTCTCTGTTATCTTTGTTTTAATACTGTTGAAGTTTGTTGTATAATCTCTTCCCAAGACATCCACTTCATTCAACTGATCTTCCAAGTCCTTTGTCATCTCTGATAGAATTACAATGTTATTGGCAAACTGTAAGATTTTTATTTCTTCACCTGTACTTTAATTTCCTTTTTAAAGTTCTTCTTGGTTTCTTTTACAACTTTTCCTATCAACATATTGAATAAACATGGGGGATAAGCTTCAACCACTACAATCCTGTCACACTCCTTTTCAACTACTGACTCCTTTCATACACTTTGACTCTGATTTCTGTGTACACTGATAACATCCAACTCCTCAAATTGTATCCCTGATAACTGTCGAATTTCTAAGAGTCTTTTCCTGTCTATATTGTCAAATGATTTTTCTGAATCAATACAAGTGTACACTCTAAAGTAAGTTACAGGGGAAATAGTTGCCCTTAACTTTTCCTACATTTCTATTGAAATGAAATTGATTTTCTCCCACATCAGCTTTGCAAGTCGTTTAATTCTTCTGTAGATAATTTGTTAGTATTTTATGAAGTTGGCTTATTAAACTAATGGTTTGGTAATACCGACACAAGACACAACTCACTTTCTTGTCTTTGGGATAATTACATTTCTCTTGAAGGCTGAAGAGATTTGGCCTGTCACATACATCCTACATACCAAGGAGAACATTTATATTTTGGTTAATTCTCTCAAATATCTTAATAATTCTAAGGTGATGTTGTCTACTCAAGATGTCTTGTTTTGACTTATATTAGACTTTCAGTGCTCTGTCATATTCATCTTGCGGTATGGCTTCCCCCATCTCATCATTATCCCATTTCCTCTTCCCTTTCCATAATATTGTCTCCAAGTTTCTTTCCTTTATAAATGGCAATTAAATGTAACTTAAAATTTAGAATAATAGCAGTAATTTTTAAATAAGCTAATGTTAACTCAGTTCTATTAAACATCTGCTGTTTATCTCCTAATTGGTAGCTTAATATTAATATTTTTCAAAAGAAGTAGTTACTTAGATTGGTAGCATCAGAAGCTAGTTTACAATGCACTACTAACTGTCAAGCAAACTTATAATGAACATTGTTATTTACTATGTAACTAACAGGTATTTTCAACCCTTGAATACAGGCAT
This sequence comes from Schistocerca gregaria, assembly GCF_023897955.1. Lineage (NCBI taxonomy): Eukaryota > Metazoa > Arthropoda > Insecta > Orthoptera > Acrididae > Schistocerca > Schistocerca gregaria. The sequence continues at coordinate 206,331,808 of NC_064920.1, read as the reverse complement.
CCACATAATTTTTGAACGCTGTGGTGAGTAAGATTTGTTTGCAATTTTCTATTTGGTGAGAATTCTCAGTTTCTTGCTTAATGTGACATGAGAATTCGTTGAATGCCTTTGACCATAGCCTACATAACTGCACTCTGGACCACAGACAAGGGCGAGATATCTACAAGAAAATTATTTCTGTCTTGCACTGTGACTGTCTTGGTGTAGTACTTTATAGAAACCTTCCTCTCTTCTGCTGCAAATTAATAATTCTTACTTCATATTTTTTCACTGACAGAATGAAATCATATGATATGTAACTGTAAATTATGGTAAAACAAAATGTTTCAATTCAAACACAGAGAAAAAGTTATATGTTTCATAAAGCAAAAGAAACTTGCACAGTGGTAATATAAGTTTTAAAACAATATGAAAATGATATATGGCTACGTACCATGTAGAGGAAACACTGAGTCACACATAGATACAAAGAAAACACTGCTATATATCTATGCATACATACAGCAGTCTTTTCATTGTGCCTGCCTGTGACTCAATGTCTCCTCTATATGGTGAGTAACAATCTATCCTTTTAATATTATTGTTGTTCCATCCTGGACTTCCCATTATATGTATTATAATTTTTGTCAGATGTATCATTCTGCAACTTCCATTTCTTCAACATCTCACATCAAATCTGTGACTAATACTGTCATCTCTTTTAGGCTCTATTCACACCATTCAGTATATCATCTATTAGAGAGACAACACTGGGTGGAAACCAGTGGCTGGAGGACAACACACGGCTGATATGGCTTGATGAGGAGGGTACTCCATCAACCACCAGGCAGTCCAAGGAAGACATACCTAACGTGACACTGGAGCCCATGGAAATACGCACATTTGTAATAGAAATTGATTATCAGAAGGCACACCATAATGAACACTGAGTAAATTTCTTTGGGAAGATGAAAATAAAGTTTGTTCTTAATTAAACTGATTAATACTGAAATCATTCTCATTTAATCTGTGTTCAGCAGTACCACTCAGTCTCAATATGCACATCAAGTATCAACTGACTGTAGAATTATAAACAGAAATAAGAATGTTATATATTGCCTGTAACAATATTTCACAAACATTCCATACAGAAAGAATTGACATAGTCAATAATACAAATTTCAAGCAAAACAGTTAACAACAGAAGTACTGTATGAGGTTTGTAAGTATCATTTTTAAATATGCCCACTATAGCATTCCAGTTAAAGACCTATATGTACAAGTTGAGTACCTGCAGCATTTGAGTCTGACAGACACCATAAATGAAACATTCATCCACATTTACATTAGTTTGTGCTTATTTAATGTGCCCTACATATTTGATTATTTTAGGAAACTCAAATTTATTTATTTGGCTCATGGCACAAATGATAGTTTATAATGGCCACCAGTAAAGTACATAAATTTGTAAGTGTGGAAAAAGAATATAAATGTAAGTTACAGACAGATCACAAATATGCAAAGAAAAATATATCCATAAATATGAATAAAGACATAAATATACATACAAAGACACAAAAGACTTAATCTCTATATAAGAAAACGAGATACCCATCACAAACATATGTTCAAATTGCTAATATAATCAATGACCTCTTAGGTCCCATTCTGGAAATCAGAACTCTCACTGTGCAACTTTCTAATACACTATTCCTCAATGATGTGTGGAACTTTTTGTTTTCCAGCACTGCAATCGCACTCAGTAAAAGTAACCATCTGCCATTTACATATGGAGCCCTCACATTGTCTGTGGTTTGCTCTTATTGTATTTAGCACAGTCCACACTTTCCTGTGAAATTCAAATAGATTAACTGAAGTGATGTATATAGTGCTCATAAAATGAATATAAATACAGTACATTTATTAATGAAGTCCTTACCTTATTTGAATACTATCTCCCCCCTCCCCCCCCCCCCCCAAAAAAACTAACCTGATTACACCAAAGTCTGCAAAAAATCCATGGAATACTTGAGGCATAAAAGTATCTTGTAGGACAATAAGGAAACTGTACTTGTCAGTCTGAAACATCTCTAATGGTAATTATATCACTCACTAGAAGGTATACTGCAAAATACACTGAAGAGCCAAAGAAACTGGTACACCTGCCTAATATCATGTAGGGCCTCCGCAAGTGACACATAATGACATGGCATAGACTCAGCTAACGTGTGAAGTAGTACTGGAGGGAACTGACACCATGATCCTGCAGGGCTGTCCATAAATCCGTAGGAGTATGAGGGAGTGGATGTCTCTTCTGAATAGCATGTTGCAAGGCATCCCAGATATGCTCAATAATGCTCATGTCTGGGGAGTTTGGCAGCCACCGGAAGGGTTTAAACTCAGAAGAGCGTTCCTGGAGCCATTCTCAAGAAATTCTGGGCATATCAAGGGTTGTATTGTCCTGCTGGAATTGCCCAAGTGCGTTGGAATACACAATGAACATGAATGGATGTAAGTGATCACACAGGATGCCTATGTGTGTGTCACCTGTCAGAGTCATATCTAGACTTATCAGGAGCCCCTTATCAGTCCAACTGCACTTGCACCACACCATTACAGAGCCTCCACCAGCTTGAACAGTCCCCTGTTGACATGCAGGTTCCATGTATTCATGAGGTTGTCCATCTGCTCAATACAGTTTGGAATGAGACTCGTCTGACCAGGAATCATGTTTCCAAAGATCAACAGTCCAGTGTCAGTGTTGATGGGCACAGGGGAGGCTTAAGGCTTTGTGTCATGCAGTCAAGGATACGTGAGTGGGCCTTCAGCTCAGAAAGCCCATATCAATGATGTTTCATTGAATGGTTTGCATCCTGACACTTGTTGATGGCTCAGCATTCAAATCTGCAGCAGTACACTTGTTCGCCCACTGCTTGAATACTGTTCACCGGTGTGGGAACCCTACCAGATAGGGTTGATAGAAGAGACAGAGAGGATCCAATGGAGAGCAACGCACTTTGTTACAGGATCATTTAGTAATCACGAAAGCGTTACAGAGATGATAGATAAACACCAGTGGAAGACTTTGTAGGAGAGATGATCAGTAGCTCAGTATGCGCTTTTATTGAAATTTCGAGAACATACCTTCACTGAGGAGTCGAGCAGTATATTGCTCCCTCCTACATATATCTCGTGAAGAGACCATGAGGATAAAATCAGAGAGATTAGAGCCCACACAGAGGCATACTGACAATCTTTCTTTCCATGAACAATACGAGACCGGAATAGAAGGGAGAACCAATAGAGGTACTCAAAGTACCCTCCGCCACATACAGTCAGGTGGCTTGGGGAGTACGGATGTAGATGTAGATGTAGAATTTGCAGAAGGTTGTACTTCTGTCACAGTAAACAATTTTCTTCAATCAACATTGGTCCCATTCTTGTAGGATCTTTTTCCCGCTGCAACAATCTCAGAGATTTGGTGTTTTACCAGGTTCCTGATATTCATGGTAACTCATGAAATGGTCATATGGGAAAGTCCCCACTTCATCGCTACCTTGGAGATGCCGAGTCCCATCGCTCGTGCACTGACTATATCATCACATTCAAACTCACTTAAATCTTGCTAACCTGCAATTGTAGCAGCAGTAAACATTTTAACAACTGTGCCAGAAACTTGTCATCTTGCATAGGCATTGCTGACTGCAGAACTGTAATCTGCCTGTTTGCATATCTCTGTATTCGAATACACAATGTCTATATCAGTTTCTTTGGCACTTCAGTGTATTTATGTAAGTACTACAGTGTGCTGAAAAGTAACACCTTTGAATTTTTGTGTGAAAATTATTAAAGGTTTTTTAAATAAAAAAGCTTTACTAACACCCATTGTACATGTTTATTCTTCATGTCTACTTATTTATTTCTCAACATAATCATTCTGTAGATGAAACGTGTTTCTCCCAACAAGAGACCAGTTTATTCATACCATCACTGTAGAATGTTTGTCTTTGTTGACAGAGCCACAACCTCATCTCTGCTTGCACCATTTCATCACTATTTGAGGTATTCTTTCGGTTTTGGAAATAGATGAAAAACAGATGTGGTCAAATTGGGACTGTATGGAAGATGATTGATGACAGTGCTCTGAGGCATGGAATTGTTGTTATGTCCCTGCACTCATGTGTGGTATGATACTGTCATGCTGAAGCAGAGGGTGTTCCATGTGTGAATGTACTCTTTGAATTCATACCTTTGGTTTTCTGAGAATTTGTTTTTCTTGCACTGACAAGTTACATTACACACTGTCATGTCACATGCTACAGTTCTGAGCCTTCTAGCAGCATATGGTTGTAACTTGCTTCAGCAAAGCGAGAAATTGTCGCAAGAAATATGTATGACATGTAAAACCTCAACTGATATTGAGGAAAGAATAAAAAATTCAAAGGCACATCCTGGTAATACATTCATCAAACTATATGTATTACTAGAGACAGATAATTACATCAAGTAGTTATATGTGATATAGTGAAGGAGGAGATAGGCAGAACTGGAGCTGAAAAGTAACAGATAGTTTAAGAGTAAATGAAACATTGGTGACATGTTTGCAGTGTTACAGAACGTTTTGACAATCTTTCATGATTCTTACTGAAATGACAGGATTGTCAGGTTCAGTAGATTTTGCATGGAACATCTAAGATTACCATTCTGAGTAACTTCACCTCAATGAAAATGGCACTAACTACACCAGAAGTCACTTAGGCTACTTTAGTCTGGAAAAGCATTCATTGTTCAGGAATACATATTTTCAATAAGTCATCCACAGCCATAAAAAGTGTAAGTATTAATAAAATTTGGTTGAAAAAGAGCATAAGAAATCACATTTTTTCCCAATTATTCCACATGCATGGGGACCATTTAACTTAGGTTCTGGAAAAAAAAACATTATCTGAGTAATATGGGGGAGAAGGTGGGCACAAACAAATGAGGAACATGAATAACTGAGATATTTTCAAACACGTATTCTTTGTTCAAAAGTAGAATAAAGTCATGGTGTTGAAACTCCCTCTGGCCCTAACAATTCAAAAGAGTATCAACACATTAGAATGCAGTGCAATGACTAACAAGGTCACTGTCTTCAACAGCCCTTTAACATTCACAGTCCTCTTGTCTGTTTTATTATGAAGCGGTGGTCACAATTTTGGCATCACTCCTGCACTGGAAGCCAGGTTTACATTCATCAATTTTCAGCCTCTTTTTCAATTTTTCTTCATCAACATATTCAAAACCATTTTAACTTGTTGCCCAATTCATAATTTGTACAGTTATTATTCCTTTATTACTGAAACCTTGAAAATCACCTTCTTCTATATTTGGAAGAATTTATCTCCATGATCAAACTAGTGTAACTGGATGGACTTCCTGATAGGCACCAGAAATCCCATGAATGGCATCTAGAATTATCAGCTTATTCCAGAATGCCACCAAATTGTTCTAATCAACTAACATTCTCAGTAGACCAACCTAATAGCACCATTTTACCAATGCAATACTGCCTTAATTGACTGGATTCATAATGACAGTCATGTTATGAGGTTAAATCTTAGTTATTATGGGACCATCACTTCTAATCAGGATGTGAAGGGGCAGTATCGAACAACAGAAGAGTCTTCTGCGGCAATCCTTTCTCTTCCAGAAATCGCTGGACTTGTTGTACAAAATGTGTGTGGAACCAGATTTTGAAAGTTTTACTATCTGTCCAAACTTCTTAACATTGCTCTTAAAATCAAGGGTTCTCATTGGCAGACATTTCCAATGCAGACCACTTTTGTATGCATTATATATAAATTTGGTCTGGTATGAAATTCTATTCTTTCACAAAGTTTTGGAACTCTTCTCAGAAGGAATCAGCTGCTGCAGCATTTGAATTAAGCCACTCTTCTTGCACAGTAAGTCTGCAAATCCCATTATCCCATTAGATTATTTGGATCTGGTTAGCCATCCAGGTGTGCCATTAAATACTCCCTCTAACCTTAGAGCTTAAATTCTCCCTCCAACCATGAAAAAATTAGTCTTCTTGATACACATTGTGCCAAAAATAATGAAACCTTCTGCTCATTTTTGGCTAAAACATTGCAAAATACCAGCATGTAATCCATCGAATGTAGAGCACTTCTCACTTTTTCAAGCAGATGGTCCAGAACTCACATTTTCTGGCAAAATCCTATATTTTCTGTTTTCTTCTTTTTAATGTCCCAAACAGTCTGAATTCCAGTCCCATAATCAGCACTTAGTTCTGCTGCAGTTTCCCCTTCTCAAATCTTTCAGTTAATTCTAATTTTTGTTTTAATGCCAGCATTTGTTTCTTTCATTTCTCAAAATTTCTTTTACAAATTTCTTTTAACTTTCTACATTGACACGTATATGCAGATTAACATCAGAAAACTGAGTTTGTATTTACCATTCTTATTTTTCATTTTTTAATCATGAATAATCTGCAAACCAGATATTTCATACACAAGTCATTGAGAGAGAACTGTCTATCTCTTAATGTAAATATAGTTTTTATTCATGTTTTATGACATGTTCTACACTGTTGATGGTTTCTCCACCATGGATCTGCATCTAATTTAATCTAATCTGAAATCCCCATAAAGCTTAAAAATATGCACATTAACTTGTTTTCATTGTGTAAAGGATGAAGTGAAGTTCATGTGACAAAATACTGAGCATATCTTTCTTCTAACATGAGTTGTAGGATCATTATCTCTCTCTCTCTCTCTCTCTCTCTCTCTCTCTCTTCCCCCCCCCCCCCCCCCCCCCCCGGCTTGAATCATTTCTATTGAAACACTAGCATCTTCTCCTTCTATTCTTCATTTCTCCAAGCAATCCATGTAATTACTTCTTACAAGGCTTACATCTTCCCAAACAGCAGAGAATAATGAGCAAGAAAAACCAACCACCAAAAACTGATTTTTTTAGAAAATAAACTATATACCCTTGAATTTCCTTTTATAAGATCCTTCCTCTCCACTGCAGAGCCGCCAGTTTCCAGGTAGAGGAGTGGTGGAGGGATAGGAAGGGGGAGGGATGGTGGTTTACCAGAGAGGGAAGGATGAATTAGTTGATTAATTTAATTAAGTACTCAAACAAACTGATAAGAGTGAGAAGGGGCTATTCAAATAACTCAAGCTAAAAGTGTACCTGTATCAGTGAGGGGTATGGTGATGGGTTGGAGGTCTCCTCAGGGATTGGGAGGACAAGAGGGGAGGGAAAGGGGTGAGGGAACAATAGGATAAGGAGCTGTCAATTAAAAGGAAGGATCTTAGCTTAACAGTAGGTTAATAACCTGTCAATCGAAAGAGAATAATAGGTTTGCCACTGAGTGAGTGCATTTCTGCCTCTGACGTAGGCAACTCACACTAACAAAATTCACCAGCTGTCTCTTTGTCCACCTGCTAACATGGCCTGGTCAGATGAATCCCAATTTCAGTTTGTAAGAGCCATCAGTAGAGTTCGATTGTGGCACAGATCCCACAAAACCATGGATGCAGATTGGCAACAAGGCCTATGCAAGCAAATGGTAGCTCCATAATAGTGTGGACTGTGTTTACATGGAACATTGATTGAAATAGCTATTTTGGGCTACTTGGAGACCATTTGCAGCTATTCGTGAACTTCATGTTCCCAAACAAGGATGGAATTTTTATGGATGACAATGCGCCATGTCACTAGGCCACAATTGTTCGTGATTGGATTTAAGAACGTTCTGGGCAGTTCGAGCGAATGAATCACTTTAACATTTACGGGGGACAGTCAAGAAGTCAGTTGATGTGCAAAATCCTGCATGGACACAAAATCACAATCATGGACGGTTGTAGAGGCCACATGGCTCAATATTTTTGCAGGGGACTTACAACGTGTTGTGTCCTTTCCATTTCGATTTGCTGCACTGCACCATGCCAAAGAAGGTCCGACAAGATATTAGGAGGTATCCAATGAATTTTGTCACCTGAGTGTAGTTACAACTGTGTGGCATGATTTTGATCTAGAGTGTGGCAATGCACCTCCTATATAAGGGGTATACAGATCTCCCGCTGCACCATTATCTTCCAAGGAAGGAGGAGGGAAGATTAGGGTTTAATGTTCCACTGAAATCAAGGTCATTAGAGACGGAGCAACAAGCTCAGATTGTTCCAAGGTTGGGGAAGGAAATTGGTCATGCCCTTTCAAACGAACTATTCTGGTGTTTGCCTGGAGTGATTTAAAAATACCACAGAACCTAAAAGCGGATGGCTAGACACAGTTTTGAATCGTCATCCTCCAAAACGTGAGTGGTGTCCAGGACAGTAAGATTTCAAGGTCAGCAATTTCTTTTTGCGCGGCCATGAGAAAGACTTGGTTTGTGTGCCTCCTCTTCCAGCCACTTTCCCTGAAATGTAACGCCACATAACAGCACCAGTGAATACAATAATTCCATAGATGATTGTAAAAGGATGGGATGGGTTTGACTATCGTCTAAATGTCTGCTGTGAGACCCAAGGAATGCTTGAGGAAGGTAAGTGACGTAATTGTGAAAAGTACCCTAAGTTTGTATGTCCAGACTTGTAAACAACATACCCTTGTAAAATCGGACGGTTCTTTCGGAAATGAAAAGTTTGTGTTAATCGTACACTGTAATTTAGTCCTTTTGTGATATGTGAAATTCGGTTGACTTCATGCTGCTATGTCATGTTTACATTCGTTTGCCAACTTTAGCTACGTAACATTATTATGCACCTTACAACAAACTAGGCATGTGAAAATAGTGTTGATTAATGTGCCGTGTTGTGCATAGTGGTTAAAACCTATAGAAATTTATCGTGAACTGTGCAAAGTGTACTGAAACAACATAATGAGTGAATGTTGCGTCCGGAAACGGTGTTTGGTTTAAAAATGGCCGAACCAACGTTCATGATGAAGAGAAGAATGGATGTCCGAGCATTATGAAGGGTTTTTTTGGGGAAGAGACCAAACAGCGAGGTCATCGGTCTCGTCGGGTTAGGGAAGGACGGGGAAGAAAGTTGGCCGTGCCCTTTCAAAGGAACGATCCCGGCATTTGCCTGGAGCGATTTTGGGAAATCACGGAAAACCTAAAGCCGTAGCATTATGAATGACGATCTCGTCGCTAAAGTTGATGTTGATAAAACGATTCGCGAAAACCGTCGCTATACAATAATGGAGCTTTCACTTTCTTTTCCACAAGTTTCACGGACTTTGTTGTTTGAAATTGTCACTCAAAAGGTAGGCTACCACAAATTTTGTGCACGATGGGTGCCCAAAATGCTTACAGAGCACCATAAAGAACAGCGAATGGGGGCAATGTTGACATTTCTGGAGGCTTATAACAAACATGGTGATTCGTTACTGGATCGAATCGTAACTGGTGGCGAGACTTGGGTGAAACACGTCAATTGCGAAACAAAATTACAGTCCATTGAGTGGGGGCACACAAGGTCCCCACAAAAACCAAGAAAATCTTTGCAAACCTTGTTAGCAAGGAAGTTAATGGCGACAGTGTTTTGGAATAGGCAAGGTGTGATTATAATTGATTTTCTCGAACGTGTAGCAACCATAAATTCTGTCCGATACTGTCAAACTTTGCACAGTCTTAGAAAAGCAGTCTGAAACAAACGCCGAGGAAAGCTGACGTCCAAAATTTCGTTTTTGCGCGACAGAGGCCGACTTCACACGGCAAACCGCACTAAAGAACTCTTTAATTCATTCAAATGGGAATTTCTCCCTCATCCGGCCTACAGACCCGATCTTGCACCAAGCAACTTCACTTGTTTCCCATGATGAGCTGGCTTGCTACACAATGCTTTGATGACGACGCGGAACTCCAGGCGGGCGTGACTCACTGGCTGAAGTCTCAGGAGGCAGAATTTTACGACGAAGGTCTTTCAAAGCTTGTACACCGCTATGATAAGTGCCTCAATGTGTTGGGTGACTATGTGGAAAAGTAGTATGTCAGTCGCTCTTTCAGATGTATGTAATAAAATGTATTTCTTGTACTTAGTTTTTTAATGCCAAAATGGTCCCTACTTTCTGACTAGCCCTCGTATTATTATTGAGAAAAAGGAGCGAAGAGGCTGTACCTGCTACTTCCAGCTGCTTACGATCGACTTTCGTGTCACTTCTGCGACGCATTAAGCCATTCATGTTCGTTTCTTTTATAAGCTATGAAATGGCTACCCCGAGGAAAAGAAGTTTCTCACAAGCGGAGGTCGTTGTCCGTTTTTTGAAGTGATCTATGTAGCTTATTTCAAGCTGTACAAGTTCTGTTGAGGTTGAGTTTTGTGAAGTCATTGTAGCAAAAATGGCAGAATTATTGTTGCTCGAAAGGCAAAGAAAGATATCCGTAGCCCGAAGAAACAGGCTTATTAAAGAGAGAAATTATAGACCTTTATGCAGACTAAGCAATAAAAACATTATTTGGGTGTCGAACTTACTTCCCGAAAATCATGAAAAAAGAGGGGGCAACCTTTCAAACGAAGTGAAAATGAAAACGTGTTTGTCCTATTCAGCAGACCCAGTTTTTCAGGTTGGTGTAGGAGAAGGCTTAGGTATACACCCAGACAAAGGTGCCACTGACATTTTCAGATGTTTTTTATCATGTTCTCTCGCAGCATAAATCTTACATTTTGTTATGTTGGAAATAATTAAGTGGGTAAGAAAAATTAATTACTGGTTTATTACATACCTAGCAATCTGTCTCTCGTAACATAACCGCACGGGTGACCGCTAAACTTTATGACGCACCGAAGGTCCATTATGCATATCATCATCGTCATCATTTAAGACTGATTATGCCTTTCAGCGTTCATGTCTGGAGCATAGTCCCCCTTATAAAATTCCTCCATGATCCCCTATTCAGTGCCAACCTTGGTGCCTCTTCTGATGTTAAGCCTATTACTTCAAAATCATTCTTACCGAATCCAGGTACCTTCTCCTTGGTCTACCCCGACTCCTCCTACCCTCTACTACTGAACCCAGAGTCTCTTGGGTAACCTTGCTTCTCCCTTGCGTGTAACATCACCCCACCATCTAAGCTTATTCTCCCCGACTGCTACATCTATAGAGTTCATTCCCAGTTTTTCTTTGATTTCCTCATTGTAGACACCCTACTGCCATTGTTCCCATCTACTAGTATCTGCAATCATCCTAGCTACTTTCATATCCGTAACCTCAACCTTATTGAATCCACCCAGCTTTCGCTCCCATACAAGAAAGTTGGTCGATTGAACGGTGCACAGATAACTTAATCTTGGTACTGACCTCCTTCTTGAAGAAGAGAGTAGATCGTAGTTGAGCACTCACTGCATTAGCTTTGCTACACTTCGCTTCTACTTCTTTCACTATGTTGCCATCCTGTGAGAATATGCATCCTAAGTACTTTAAACTGTCCACCTGTTCTAACTTTGTTCCTCCTATTTGGCACTCAATCCGTTTATATCTCTTTCCCACTGACATTACTTTCGTTTTGGAGATGCTAATCTTCATACCATAGACCTTACATTTCTGATCTAGCTCTGAAATATCACTTTGCAAATTTTCAATCGAATCTGGCATCACAACTAAGTCATCCGCATATGCAAGACTGCTTATTTTGTGTTCACATTTCTTAATCTCATCCAGCTGGTCTATTGTTTTCAACATAATCCATAAATAATATGAACCCGGTGATATGCCTTTTCTAGATCTATAAAGCATAGATACAATTCCCTGTTCCACTCGTAACACTTCTTCATTATTTGCCGTAAGCTAAAGGTCTGGTCCAGACAACCTCTAAGAGGCCTAAACCCACACTGATTTTCATCCAATTTGTCCTCAACTAATACTCGCACTTTTCTTTCAACAATACCTGAGAAGATTTTACCCACAACGCTGATTAAAGAGCTACCTCTGTAGTTGTTACAGTCTATTCTGTTTCCATGTTTAAAGATTGCTGTGATTACTGCTTTCGTCCAGTCTGATGGAACCTGTCCCGACTTCCATGCCATTTCAATTATCCTGTGTAGCCATTTAAGACCTGACATTCCACTGTATTTGATGAGTTCCTACTTAATTTCATCCACCCCAACCGCTTTATTGAACTGCAATCTGTTGACCATTTTCTCCACTTCCTCAAATGTGATCCTATTTCCATCATCATTCCTATCCCATTGTACATCGAAATCTGAAACATTACTGATAGTATTTTCACCTACATTGAGCAACTCTTCAAAATATTCCCTCCATTTGCCCAAGGCATCAACAGGATTCACCAGCAGTTTTCGTGACCTGTCCAAAATACGTGTCATTTCCTTCTTACCTCCCTTTCAAAGACTGCTAATTACACTCCAGAATGGTTTCCCAGCAGCTTGACACAAAGTCTCCAACCTGTTTCCAAAGTCTTCCCAAGATTTCTTCTTGGAAGCTGCAATTATCTGTTTGGCTTTGCTTCTTTCTTCAGCATAACTTTCTCTGTCTACCTGAGTTCTAGTATGTAGCCATTTTCGATACGCCTTCTTTTTCCTTTTACAGGCTGCCTTGACTGTGTCATTCCACCAAGCTGTTTGCTTCATCCTACCTTTACACACTACTGTTCCAAGACATTCTTTAGCCACTTCTAGTACTGTGTCCCTGTACCCTGTCCATTCCTTTTCCAATGACTGTAATTGACTACATTCAACCAACTCGTACCTTTCTAAGATCACTGTAATGTACTTGTGCCTGATTTCCTTATCCTGAAGTTTCTCCACTCTTATCCTCCTATATATGGACCTGACCTCTTGCACTTTCGGCCCCACAATCCCAATTTCACTGCAGATTAAATAGCGATCAGTGTCATCAAAGAATCCCCTGAATACGTGTGTGTTCCTCACAGCCTTCCTGAATTGTTGTCTGTTGTTATATAGTCAACGACAGATCTGGTTCCCCTGCCTTCCCAAGTATATCGGTGAATGTTCTCATATTTAAAAAAGGAGTTCGTTATTACTAAGCCCATACTGGCACAGAAATCCAAGAGTTGTTTCCCATTCCTGTTGGCCTCCATATCCTCTCCAAATTTACCCATAACCTTTTCATGCCCTTCTGCTCGATTTCCAATCCTGGCATTAAAATCACCCATGAGAAGAACACTGTCCTTGTCCTTTACTCTAACAACTACATCATTGAGTGCGTCATAAAAACTATCTATCTGATCTTGATCTGTCCCTTCACAATGCGAATATACTGACACAATCCTAATTTTCTTGCTAGACACTGTCAAATCTATCCACATCAGTCGTTCGTTTACATACCTTATTGCAACTACGCTCTGTTCCATTTATTTCCTGATGTGCTATTCCTGCTTTGACTCCTGACAGGTAGATCTTGTATTCTCCTACTTCCTCTTCTTTCTCGCCCATTACCCGAATGTCACTAACAGCTAAAACGCCCAACCCCATCTTACTTGCAGCCTCTGCCAGCTCTACCTTCTTCCCAGAGTAGCCCCCATTGATATTAATAGCTCCCCATCTCGTTACCATTCGTTTGCCCAGTCGTGTCTTAGGAGTCACTGGTTTGTCAGTTAGAGGTGGGACTCGGTCACCTCCAAAGGCCCTACGCAATTTCCTCTGATTGTTGCCAGCATCATATTTAAGGTACCGGGGAAGCAGGTTACTAGCCTTACTTGCCCCGGGTCCCATTGAGTTTTACCCCTAACGGTTGAGGGAGAAACCGGTGGATTTGGTAGTCTTTGCCGTCTGAGCACAAAGGTGACCACGACTCAGAATATGTCCGAGATGCCCAGCCTTATATCAAAGTAACTGGTATCCCGACTGTCAGGACCACTTACTTGGCCACTCATACGTTGCCCGTGGTTCATGAACTAGGACATGACAACAGGAACACACACCACCATTATGTATATTATTTAACAAAAATTATTTCGTATTATAAAATTGGCGTAGTTCTTGTTTGTAGTAGAAGAAAATGTGATATGTTCTTCAGATTTCGTCCACATAATGTGTTCGCCTAACTTCAATAACAGACAACGTTCCCATTTCTCGAAAATTCGGTAACATCGTCAGAAAATCCATTTTCGTAAACTGTCCGGAATCTTAATATGAGTAGTTTGTTGCCGTACGTAAAACTAAAATCGAAGCGTAGTGCATGTCTTCCAGAACACTTTGATGTCAGTTCTACATTCCTACATTGAATAGTTTGCCTGTGACAGAGAGTTAAATGAAATGTAAGATTACGCGTGTGCTCTGTGCCCGACACTGCAGACGACATACACCGAGAACCGGTTCAAGCGGAGTGAAGGTGTTGATGAAAAAAGCTCCCTTGTCAGAAAATATGCTTCGGAATTTTTATTCATACGAAACCGACAACATCCTCAGGGAATTTTCTTTTGCTCTGAGAATCTCCTCTGTAGAATGTTTTCTTTTTTATTTATACGACCCTGTGTGCTACGGGCTGATCGCATGCGTCTGCTCCCAGCGTCCTCTGCAAAAGGGCCACTGTAAAATGTGTGATTAATAGTTCTATGCGTAAGTCAAAATGTATCCCAAGCTTCTGTCTCCATTCATGTAGACGATGCAGTCTTGTGAAGTCAAATGAAATTTTCTGAAACACCCGGTGCTGTGAAGATGCCATGGCATTTAAGCAGGTGTTCTGAAAAGTAATGCCTCAGGTTTTCTTAAGTGGAAACACTTAAAGCTTTTTAAATTAATCAAAATTTATCAATATTTTAAATCTTTATTCTACATTTCTACACATTGTCAGTCCTCCGTCACCAGAGACCTCCGAATTGCAGCATCTAAGACAGAGGTGCGTGAGAAACTCCGTGTTGTAATGGAGTTTCGAATGCGAAGAGATCGTCCACTCATGGAACACCCTCTGCTCCAGGACGCCAATGCCAGACCACTCGCGATCGTTGCGAAATCTGCAACAATCCGACGCCTTATGTTCTCTGCCATCCATCATCCTCCATACAGTCTCGACATTGCCCCATTCGATTTTCCTCTGTTTTCAAAACTTAAAGATCAACTTCGAAGACATGGCTTTGTTAGTAATGAAGTAGTGCAAGCAGAGATAAGATTGTAACTCCACCAATAAATCAAACATTCTACAGTGAAGACGTCAACAAAATGGTCTCTCGTTGGGACAAATGTGTTCGTCGCCAGGCTGACGATGTTGAGAAATAAACATGTAGACATGTATAACAAAGATGTGGAATGTTAATAACGTTTGTTTTATTCAAAAAGCTTTAAGAATTTTCACATCAAAATGCGGAGGCATTACTTTCCGGCATGCCCTTGTAGAAAAGCAGTAAAAATGGAGTAGTGTCATGATATTAACCGAATCTCTATGCGTACTGAAGAGCCAAATTAACGAAGACGGAAAACAGCGTGTTTCCTTTACTTATACACGTGATTATGTAAAGAAAATGACAATCTAAAAACGTTCAAATAATTTTTAAAAGTGATACAGTAAACAAGAAGAAATAGTGGGCAATGAATATTTTGTGGATTCCAGGTGACCGCTGATTCCTCAGCAAATGGAACTGTCGACAGTTAAACAAAACTATCAGTATACTGACACGAAATCCTACATGATACACTTTGATATTGTGAAACGTCCATCTTAACAAATAGTAAAGCACAGAACGAGAAACGTTCTCCGTGGCACAAAACTCCAAAGTAGAC
Source organism: Schistocerca gregaria (assembly GCF_023897955.1). NCBI lineage: Eukaryota > Metazoa > Arthropoda > Insecta > Orthoptera > Acrididae > Schistocerca > Schistocerca gregaria. Next base: position 206,316,119 of record NC_064920.1, on the reverse strand, counting down.
AATTCTAGTTAGGTTAATAACGGGTATTGCCTGCTTACCTACCAGATTCCTCGCAGGAACCTTTGTGTCAGTGGTAAGCGTTTTTGAGCAGAAGTAGGCGGTGCATACAGTCAGTTCCACAAGAAGGAGTGCGCCATAATTTTAAATGTAACGTCCGCAGCGACATCTCTGGTTGTGGTCTCGAATCTGTAATCAACGCGCTTTTGAACAGTGTATAGATGCGAGGGTAAGTCAATTATTATCCTCAATTTAGTTATATTGTTTTTAATTTTGGTAGTTCTGCCCTTTTACGTTGACGACGCATGTTTTGTTTATGTGTTGTTATATCTTTGCTTTTTTCAAGCTGCTAGGTTAGTTTCGTAATCGCTGCTGTGCTGTTAATCGTGGCTGCTCCGCTGTCTATTTGCACCAAGGAAGAGCAACGTTCAGTGATCCGTTTTTTGTGGTCGGAAGACGTATCAGGGGCCGAAATTCATCGACGTTTTTCGGTACAGTACGGGAACAGTGTTTTGGCACAACGGAGTGTCTACGAATGGGTTGAAAAATTCCGAAATTGCCGCACAAGTGTTACGTTCGATGAAGGAGCCGGATGACCGTTTACCGCCACAAATGAAAAAACAATTGAGCGTTCAGGTGAGATGATTCTCTTCGACGATTAACCATTGACGAAGTGGCACATCGTCTGCAAATTAGTCACAGTTCTACCTACGAAATCATCCACAACAGACTTGGATTTCATAAAGTTTATGCCAGATGGGTCCCAAAACAACACACACACTTGCGTAAACATATGCGCTTGGACATCTGCAAAAAAGATTTGGATCGTTATGGTAACGAAGGGGACAACTTCTTAGACAGGACCATTACTGGTGACGAAACATAGATCCATCATTACAAGCTAGAGAGTAAACGGTATAGTATGGATTGGACACATCCAAATTCTCTGTACAAGAAAAAGTTCAAGACCCAACCGCCCACAGGAAAACTGGTGCTTACGTTTTTTTGGGACCCATAAGGTCAAGTACTGGAACATTATGGGGAAAGGGGCACAACAATAAACAGCGTACGTTGCAGTGAGATGTTTACTGCCAGGCTAAAGCCTGCAATTCGAAGCAAACGCCGAGGATTGCTGTCAGAAGGTGTGTTCTTGCACGGCAATGCCCGTCCGCATACTGCTGCCCACACTGCTGAAAAACTCCAGAAACTCGAATTTGAAGTACTGGATCATCCTCCATATAGTCAGGATCTTGCTCCTTCTGACTATCACTTGTTTGGCCCACTCAAACAGGCATTAAGGGGCCGTCGATTTACCTCCAACGAAGCAGTGAAAGAAGCGGTGCATTCCTGGCTCGCAGCTCAACCAAAGACCACCTTTTATGAGGGCATCAGGAAGCTTGTACAACGATGGACCAAGTGCGTTGAAACTCAAGGAAACTATGTCGAAAAATGATGTTCTTATAAGTTTCCTATTTGATTACAGAAAAATTTTATAATTACTTTTCAAATAATAATTGACTTACCCTCCTAAATAGTGTGAAAGTTGAATGTTTTGTTTTGTCGGTTCCAACTTAAAATGAGTGCAAAATATCTGAAGCGTCACTTTTTTATATTTATATTTATATATTTATCAAAAATGCCTTCTGAGCTCCGTTAAGAAGCTAGTTGTTTCGAACGAGGCAATCTGGGTGCTTGAAGAAGATAAAGATCCGAAACATCCCAGCCATATCTGTACAGCGTAGAAACGAGATAATAGGCTGTTTACGATTGATTTGTCCTGCAATGTCGCTGGATGCACATTCGATCGAAAATATTTGGTCCTTATTAAGATGAAGCTTAAAGAAAACCCAGTATAAAAATTTGAAGCAGCTGTCATAGCAAATTAGGACTATATGGAGATCGTTGCTGAGAGAACATGCAGAAAATCTCGTTAAGAGCGTGCCAAAAAGGTGCCAAGCTATAATCGATAATGACAGCAATTGTATTAACTGGGGTAAAATGGATATGGTGGGGTAAACATCCTTTACTAATAATAATATGATCCTGAAAAAATTTTCATGTGTGTGCATCATCATTCTATATGACATACTACTAAAATTATGTTGGCAGCACCTACAATTTGAGAGAACATTATTTTTGTTGTTTTCTTACAACTGACAGAATAAATAAACACACTACTTAAAGCCATTTTTGAGAGCTAACCTGCAAGAATTGAAGATTAAAATTCAGGTATGTACACATTGTGTATGTATACTGTAAGTTTACATCAGTTTGAAGATTTAATTTTTAATTGTTTTTATGTTATTTAGAATTTAATAACATGGGGTAAAATGGGTATAGCCTATGTTTAACCAAAAACTTAACTCACTTTTTGTTTCAGATCATGCTTCGTACATATGTAAAGAAGAAACATGTTAAACATGATGCAGATGCATTGGAAAAAGCTACAGAAGAAGTTAAAAATGGGAGTTCTGTTTATGCTGCAGCAAAAAACATGGAATACCTTATGAAACATTGAGACGTTGGTGCGAAAATCCTCCAAAAGTTCAAGGTTCTGGGAAAACAACAGTTCTATCAAAAGAAGAGGAAAAGTAAAATGGGTATAGCATATGTTTAACCAAAAACTAACCTCACTTTTTGTTTCAGATCATGCTTCGTACATATGTAAAGAAGAAACCTGTTAAACATGACGCAGATGCATTGGAAAAAGCTACAGAGGAAGTTGAAAATGGGAGTTCTGTTTATGCTGCAGCAAAAAACATGGAATACCTTATGAAACATTGAGTCGTTGGTGCGAAAATATTCCAAAAGTTCAAGGTTCTGGGAAAAAACAGTTTTATCAAAAAAAGAGGAAAAGTATGTGGTACAAGCGCTAGTGTTTACTGCAAAGTGTGGATACCCCTTAGACAGGGAAGACTTACAAATCATGGTCCGTAGTTACATACAATCAGTGAGGAGGAAAACACCATTCAAAGACGATATGCCTGGCTATGATTTTATAACAGGTTTTGAAAAAAGGTGTCACGTCGAACTCTCTAGGAGAAAATCTGAATTAATGACAAGAGCAAGGGCTGAAGGGCTGTCCAGTTTTGTAGCAGATGAGTTTTTTAAATTGTATAAACAAATTGTAAGTGACAATAATTTAGAAAACCACCCAGAAAGGATATTCAACCTGGATGAAAAAATGGCTCTGAGCACTATGGGACTTAACTTCTAAGGTCATCAGTCCCCTAGAACTTAGAACTACTTAAACCTAAGTAACCTAAGGATATCACACACATCCATGCCCGAAGCAGGTCGCGCGGTTCCAGACTGTAGCGCCTTTAACCGCTTGGCCACCCCGGCCCCTGGATGAAACTGTCTTGGGTTCAGATCCCACTAAAGTAAGGTGTTTGTCCCTAAAAGCGCAAGGGTAACTTATTCAAGATTAGTAGGTGCTGGAAGACGTCGATACAGTGTTTTATTTCTAGGTAGTGCATCGGGTGACCGGCATCCCCCTTGTATTATTTTTAAAGGGCGATGAGAATTGCAGGACACATGGGTACAAGGAGGACCAAAAGGTGCACTGTATGGAGTAACTGAGTCAGGTTGGATGCAGGACTATATTTTTGAAAAATGGCTCAATGCTTTTACCAAACAAATAAAAACCTTGAAAAACCTGTTCTCATACTCTTTGATGGCCATGAAAGTCATCTCACTTACAATGTAACCCACACAGCAAAAGAAAATTATATCATTCTTTTATGTCTACCACCAAATACTTCTCATGCACTACAACCTTTGGATGTCGGAGTATTTGGTCCAATGAAAAGTAAATGGCGAGATATTTTAAAGACATGGTACCGCGAATCTCGTCTCAAAAATGTAGACAAAGCTATTTTTCCTAGCCTTTTGAACAAAATTTTAGCAAGCTCATTTAAATCTGAACATATCATTGGTGGCTTTAAAGGCTCTGGTATCTTTCCCGTAGATAAATCAGTTCTACAAATAAAGGATTGTTTCGGTCCAACCAGCCAGGCTACAACTTGTGAAGTACAGTCCCAGGTAAATATTGTCAAGCCTAGGCCCACAAATTCCGTGCAAGATGTTAGCGAATCAACCAGTGTGAGAGCAGAAGGATTAGAAGTGCAACCTAACAGTTCACAACAATTGTTAACTGCACGTGGACCATCAGCTGAAATTCCTACTCTAATTACATTAGATCCATCAACAAGTTCTGGAGTAGAACAAGGTGAAATTATTCCTTCACCAATGAAGAAACTACGGCAGGCTATTTTGGATACAATATCACCAAAACAGTCTTCAGAAGTTAAAGCTGCAGTGACAAATTCTAAAGGAAAGAGAAGAAGAGTTCAAGGGAGTTATGTCGAAGTTCTGACCACAGAAGAAGTTGTACAAAGATTAAAAGAAGAAGAAGAAGAGGAGAGAAAGGAGAAAAGAAAGCCCAATGTGCCCAATAATACGACAGTTTTGGGTAAAAAAGTCAAACAAGAGACAGATAAAGCCGTTGAAATGAAGAGTTTCCAAGACTACCAAGAAACTTTTTAACAAAAGTGAAAACGAAGCCGAACATGTCAGGCCTAACATTTCTAGATCAGTCAGTGAAGTAAAAGTAGGGTCATGGGTATGTGTCCAGTACCAGAGTGAATGTGGTAATATATTAAAAGATTACAGGGGACAAATAACAGCTCAAAACATAAAGAATGTTATTCAAAAAATGGTGCAGTGTTAGTGGCGTGATGGTAGTGTTACGACTGAACTCGTCGCAGAATTATCTGCAGTGGCCATTACAGAGTGGCTGAAAGGCTTGTTATGAGGCTCGTTCTTAGAACGTACCTGAAAGAAGATAAAGATTTCCACATCACCCTGCGTTTTGTGTCCTTGGGTGATGTTTGCCCAACCTAACAGATAAAGTACAACATTGCTTACCAATCCAGATTTATTAGGCAATACGGCGCCGCTCAACGCACGTCACACGATGCGCTGAGACGAAGAGCTCTGACGTTCGTGGCTGATGTTATCAAACAAACTGGGCTCCGTTAAAGCTCAGTCATACTTCGCTGTTATTGTTCCATGAATTGCTGCTAACTACTTGCTGCGAGTTGCAATTAAGAACAGAGAGTTATTACATTTTTTCACATACATGTTATCGCTAGCAACATTTCTTTTCGACGGGCTTTGTGTCCTTGATGCATAAATCAATTTCAAAGAAGAACCAATGACGGAGCAGGGAGATTGTATTGTCATGCACTTGCGGTAAGTAATTACTCTGTTTATTTCGTAATATAAAATGCGAGGCGCTGTAAACAGCTACTCAGATTAATTTCAATGACATTCTAAGTCCCATTTGAGGTAAACAACTCCAAACAAAACATTTTGGTTAATAAATTTCCCTACAACTTGAAAATGTTCAACAAAATGATAAAACGAGACACCATGAAACGTAGCATGTTAGCACAATTACGATTCAAGGACGATGGCTTTCAGATTATGATGAATCAGGTCCAACAAAGATGCCTAGTAACGTGTGATATCATTTTCCCTTCCATACTCACGGGGTTTATATTTTTTACTATTTATTATTTCACTTAATTACGGCCAAAAGAAAATTATCAAATTATAAATTTATCAATACTTGGGACTACCTTTGCCATAAAGAATAAGGTTTTAGATTCATACGAAAGAAACTCAGTATGTACAATGAAATCAAGCCTTAAAAATGCCCATGATCCCACTAACAGTGACAAGAAGAAAAATCCTCAAAAAGTAGAAGACTTTTTGGAAATACAGGAGAAAGCTGCAATCAACATCCCCAAACATGGTGTGAAAATATTATTAGATGATTTTGAAACTCAGGTTGGCACGAAGAAGTAGTACAGGTCAGTAGTAGAATTTCATCCAGCTCATCGGACGAATAAGAATGAAGAAGTATAATAAGCTTCTGTTCATCATTTGCGCTGGGTCTCATGTCTACACAGTTTGTGAGACCTCCACGCCAAAAAAAAAAAAATAAATAAATAAAATAAAAAATAAAATAAAATCATTACGGAAATTTCAGACTGATCATATTGTAGATACTGCAGAGTATAAATACGAGCTTTAAAATATGCAAGTACTGATGGTAGTGATTCGGATCAAACCAAAACTAGATTTCAACCAAACTGATCAAACTGATCCAGACCTACGGACAACTGATTTTCAAGAGGAGACACAGATTGCCTAAAGAAGAACGCCGCGGCTTTCGCTAGTGACCTATGAGATCCCACGAGTGGCTAGACCTTTGTAACACATTACAGACATCAACCATGAAATTAGCAACACCACCCAGGAAACATAAACACAGATGGTGGAACACAACCTGCGATTAGGCCATGCTTTTGCGAGCCTAAGCATTGAATGAACAAACAGTTGAAAGATGAGAGTCCTCCTGAAGACACAAAAATCAAACCAAAATAGAATTTGCCACGAGAAACGACCCTACGACGAAAGCAGACTCACAGAAAAAGAGAGAACACGATTTCCAGGAAAACGCCACCAGAAATTTCTACAAGGCATTTCGTGAGGATTTATCTAGTTATAAATCAACAAACATTGTGTTTTCGTCAGATTAATCGAAAACTAGAGACAAACAATAAAGGGAACTGCATGATACTAGATGATTGCCAGCCAGTGTGGCCGAGCGGTTCTAGGCACTAGTTCCATAGGAGCTACCACAAATTTCCAAATTTTTACTCAAGTTGGAAGGTGTTCTTGATTCGAATTCTGGAATGTTAACTTCAAATTCTTTGGAGAAGAAATTTCAGAATGCTGTGTTTAGTAACTCTGCTTCGGCAGCACTGTCGTCAACAGTATTTCCGTTGCTCTCGTGCAGAGAAGGCATTGATTGTGTCTTGCTGCTAGCATACAATACATACGGCCAGAATCTCTTTGGATTTTCTGTCAGGTTTCGAGATAAAATTTCGTTGTGGAAGCTTCGAGCTTCTGTAAAAGATGGCCAGTCTGGGATATTTTGCATTCGTTTAAATTTTGCATGCTTTTTTAGCATGCTTTTTCTTTGGGACGCTTCCGTCCCGTTTTGCGTACCTAGGCGGATCAGCTCCATCTTTTCTTAATTTATTTAGCATAAATCTCTCCATTGCTGTCGATATTATTCATATGAATTCAAGTCACATCTGGTCTATAGTTACCAGTACATCGATAATTTGGAAGGAGTGGAGATGGTCTCTCAGGAAGGCATCAAGCAGATTTTTATCTGCTTTTTTTTTGGATAGGTATATTTTTCGTTTATTATTCGAAGCTTCAGGAGTCACAATATTCAGCCTCCCTACGACAACCCCATGTCCAATAATCTCTGAATCCGTTTTGATGCTCGTTATGAGCTCAGGACTATTTGTTGCTAAGAGGTCAAGTGTGTTTTCACAACCGTTTGCTATTCGGAAAGTGCTTATGAACTAACTACTCGAAATAATTTTCAGAGACTGCGTTTATCATAACATCGGACGGTGTTTTACGCTTACCTCCGCATTTAAGCATGTATTTTCGTCAACATATCGAGGATAAAATTATGTCAGCACGACTATAATTCTATGAGTCGGATATGTGTTTGAAGTTTTCTTTGAAGCCTTCAGCAATTGTATCATCTGAGTTGGGAGGTCGGTAAAAGGATCCTATTATTTGTTTACTCCGGTGGCCAAGAATGACATCTACCAGTACTAACTCACAAGAACTGTCTACTCCAATTGCGCTGCAAGATAGACTACTTCTAACAGCAAAAAACACGCCACCGCTATCTGTTTACCCTATCCGTTTGGTCCTTGGCAATATTTTTTCCTGAAATTATCTCCGGTTTAGCCAGCTTTCAAAGCCTATAAGGATTTGAGCATCAGCACTTACTATCAGCGCTTGGAGCTCTGGTACTTTTCCAACACAGCTACAACAATTTGGGACCGTTATATCAGTGGTTCCTGGATATACATTCTTCTCGTGTTCGACCAGCATCCTTTGAGAGTGAAGCCCCATTTATGTCTTCCGGAGGCCCTCTCACCTAGCCGGCCGTGGTGGCCGAGCGGTTCTAGGTGCTACAGTCTGGAACCGCGCGACCGCTACAGTCGCAGGTTAGAATCCTGCCTAGGGCAAGGATGTGTGTGATGTCCTTAGGTTAGTTTGGTTTAAGTAGTTCTAAGTTCTAGGGGACTGATGACCTCATAAGTTAAGTCCCATAGTGCTCAGAGCCATTTGAACCTCTCACCTAGATTAGATTAGATTAGATTATTACTAGTTCCATGGATCATGAATACGATATTTCGTAATGATGTGGAACGAGTCAAAATTTCCAATACATGAAATAATTAAGTTAATTTAACAACATACTTAAGTTAATATAACAACTATTTTATTTTTTGTGTCTTTTTTATTTTTTATTTTATTTTTTATAATTTTTTGTTTGTTTTTTCTTTCTTTTTTTCTTAATTTATATCTAAAAATTCCTCTATGGAGTAGAAGGAGTTGTCATTCAGAAATTCTTTTAATTTCTTCTTAAATGCTTGTTGGTTATCTGTCAGACTTTTGATACTATTTGGTAAGTGACCAAAGACTTTAGTGGCAGTATAATTCACCCCATTCTGTGCCAAAGTTAGATTTAATCTTGAATAGTGAAGATCATCCTTTCTCCTAGTATTGTAGTTATGCACACTGCTATTACTTTTGAATTGGGTTTGTTTGTTAATAATAAATTTCATAAGAGAGTATATATACTGAGAAGCTACTGTGAATATCCCTAGATCCTTAAATAAATGTCTGCAGGATGATCTTGGGTGGACTCCAGCTATTATTCTGATTACACACTTTTGTGCAATAAATACTTTATTCCTCAGTGATGCATTACCCCAAAATATGATGCCATATGAAAGCAATGAGTGAAAATAGGTGAAGTAAGCTAATTTACTAAGAAATTTATCACCAAAATTTGCAATGACCCTTATTGCATAAGTAGGTGAACTCCAACGTTTCAGCAGATCATCAATGTGTTTCTTCCAATTTAATCTCTCATCAATGGACACACCTAAAAATTTGGAATATTCTACCTTAGCTATATGCTTCTGATTAAGGTCTTTATTTATTAATGGTGTCATACCATTTACTGTATGGAACTGTATGTACAATGTCTTATCAAAATTCAGTGAGAGTCCATTTACAAGGAACCACTTAGTAATTTTCTGAAAGACAGTATTGATAATTTCATCAGTTAATTCTTGTTTGTCAGGTGTGATTACTATACTTGTATCATCAGCAAAGAGAACTAACTTTGCTCTTTATGAATATAGAATGGCAAGTCATTAATATATATTAAGAACAACAAAGGACCCAAGACTGACCCTTGTGGAACCCCATTCTTGATAGTTCCCCAGTTTGAGGAATGTGCTGATCTTTACATTAAAAAAATCCGCCCAGTCCACGCCACACAGGCCCTGCTATATGTGTAGCCGCCTAGTGCATGTAGTGGACTCCTGGCCTATTTACATGATACTCTAAACAATACTCACAAGGAATAATTTATTAAATCTTCTTGTAAAGGGTGTAACTGAGAATGAATGTGACTCCTGAGGCGATGGAAGTGTTCTTTGTCTTGTATCGCATTTTCTTTCCTCCTGCCTTGTCAGCAGATTCTTACATGCGAAATTACAGCTCAAGGAATATGATAAATGTCGCATTCTTGTTCTTTATGAAGATGGGTACTATCAGCCTGCATCAACCATCGTCGTCGCCCTGGATGTCCACAGACTACCACGGAGCATCATGAGAACAGTACTCTCCACCGTAGCCAGCTGCTGTGGCCGAGCGTTTCTAGGAGCTTCAGTCCGGAACCGCGCTTCTGCAACGGTCGCAGGTTAAAATCCTGCATCGGGCATGGATATGTGTGATGTCCTTAGGTTAGTTAGGTTTAAGCAGTTCTAAGTCTAGGGGACTGATGACCTCAGATGTTAAGTCCCATAGTGCTAAGAGCGATTTGGACCATTTTTTTGTCCACCGCAATGGTGAAGTCCATTTCAGGACTAGCATAGAAATTAGGAACATCCTCCTGCTAAGTGTGAGCAAGTCGACCATTCGTCGTCGTCTCAATGAGGAAAGTATGGACGAAAATCGACGTGAAAGAAATTTTGAAGGAGCAACACAGGGCTATCAGATAAAATTCGCGCTAGCTTACGAAAGGAAACAGCTTTCGTACTGTGGCAAGCTACATTTCCTGAGGAAGGTGATTCCACTGCACCAAATACTTCGGTTCCTGTAATAGACCAAGTGGAGCAAGTTTCGACAGAAAATATATCCATCATAGGCAAAGGTGACACCAAACTGCTGTCACAGTCTGGGGATGGATATCAGCAAGTGGTATGACGTTTCTCCTGTCCACACAGTTAACTATGTAAAACACTGATTTCAAGTGAACAGAGTGTTGGGCTGTTGGACTGGCCTCCCAAAGGTGCTCACGTGAGTCCCACAGATCACACATGAGCAGAGATGGAGAAAATTATTAGGTGTAGAAGACAAGCTCCGACAACCAAGCCAGCACTCTCCGAAGGAGTTCTTGAAGCATGAGAAGAGCTGTCACAGAATAATAAATTTATCCAGAAACCCGATGGCCCTATTGCCCAGGTGGTAAATTCAGCTGTAGAAGTGGACGGACACTGGATACGGTACTTATATGTTATGTTGTTGGGGAGAACGTGTTGTTTATGACAGATGAACGTTTTCCTTTTCTGCGAAGAACATGAAAATTTGTTTGTCCTAGCGTTGTTTCAAAGAAAAAGAGAGGAGCAAATAATACATAAAAATGGGTTGCCTATTTCACTCTTTTCAGTCGTTCAATACACTCCTGATTTTAAGTTATTTACGACCATTTATCACCAAGACTGAGACAAACATGAATCTAATGGCGCTTGACGTCAATATCGATGAACGCATTAAAGAGAAAGTATTTAGTATATAAAAAGCATCATCTTAATTTGTGTTTTCCTTATTCACACGCAGGCAGGACGCCAGTACCGACAAAAACAAGGAGGAGATATCATTTTCCTTTAATGCCAAGCAGAAAGCACAATACATAAAGATAAAAAATGCTGCGCTTGAGACCACTACATCCTCTGTTATATACCTATGACTACTTAAAAATTATGAATACCTAAGAATTCTCGTTGTCCTTCTAAAACAATAGTTGCGATTTAAAATCCATGGTAGGGACAGGAGCTGAATCCCTTCCTGCAGAGTAGTAACTGACTCACTTCACCACTACACTACTTTACCAGTATGGTATGAGATGGTTAGTGACGTCATCACTTCCCATGATAAAGAAACGATATACTGAATGAAAGCGGCCCAATGCGACTTTGACGGAAATGCAAACAGTCCATCTGACTTTGAATTCCATGAACGGAGTTATGCAGAACATAAGCTAACTGAAAGTGACACATTAGGTATTCCGCTAGGTTTTATCATATCTGCTTGTTTTGGCGATGCCCTATATGGGAGAGTGTGAGAAGTTAGTAGCTGCTAACACAAGCGTCACAAAATTAAGAATCTTTGAAGCACATATTCTGCCGCTATAATTGAAATGTATCGGAATATGCATCTGAATTTGACCCTTATCACACCTATCTTACGATAAATGTTTGATGTAATTAAAGACCGCCCGAAGTGGCCGTGCGGTTCTAGGCGCTACAGTCTGGTATTGCGTGACCGCGACGGTCGCAGGTTAGAATCCTGCCTTGGGCATGGATGTGTGTGATGTCCTTAGGTTAGTTAGGTTTAAGTAGTTCTAAGTTCTAGGGGACTGATTACCTCAGAAGTTAAGTCCCATAGTGCTCAGAGCCATTTGAACCATTTTGTAATCAAAGAAAACTGTTTGTTTCAGTCACGATTGAGAAATGATTAAAGTAAATCACACCGTAATCAAAATGAATATTCACAAGAAATATGTATCTCTTCTGATACAGATAAAAGAATAAGGATATGAAAAAGGGTGCAGTTCTGCTATCCAATACGTTTTTCACCTACAGATTTACCGTAGTATGTTCATTACTTCCGTAAAGTTCGTCTCGGGCAATCATTGCCTAAGTGACAAACATCACACAGAGTACTGTCATTAATGATTCCTTTTCTGAGAAATTCAGTATTTCCAAAACTGACACTTCTGCTCACTCCCTGCGACGTATGAGATGGTGATTGTGAAATGATTTAGTAACTGAATTTCATTCTTATTGCTTGCCGACCAATCAAAAAAGAAAAAAAAAGGAAAGTCACAAATCGCAATGTTTCTCGGGGGAGACTCTAATCGAATTGTATATCAGTAAACGTATTGGAAATCGAGCATGTTACCCGTAAGCCAACACGAAAATGCTGCAATGTCCCTTTTTTATTAGGTCCATGTTTCTTAATGCTGAGTACATCAAATGTGGATTCAAACAATGAATTTTACTTACTCAATGTCACATTTTAAGTGGGAGCTATTCAGAGTGTCCGGCCACATGTACGATCTGGCAAGACTATAGGATGTACAAGTGGATGGAGGAAGTTATGTTAGTCTTCTCGATCTGTTACGGAAACGTATCTGCTCCTGGTATAGAGGTAAGCTTTGTGCTCTGTAACAAGAAGTCACGCGTTTGGCTCCACTTCATTCCCTAGTTTTGTAAAGCGTATATCGGATATCTGCTAAAGCTATAAGTCTGATGGAACATGAAACATAATTCATTTCATTTTCTAATCCACCTGTAATAACAAAAAGTTCCAGAAATATTTCCACCAAACAGCTCGTGGCTGCGTCAAGGGCAGAACAGTTTGCTCTCCATATTTTCCACGGTCCACAGCAGCTGGTGGATACCGACCACACTCTGTCCGCAGCCAACGTTACACGCCGCGGACCAGGTGATAATGACGCGGATCTACAAGTATATCTGTGAACTTTTCTTCCATTTGAAGTGCCCGTATTTACTTCGCAGTCGCGATTCACATTTTGCATGCCTAATAAAACTTATGAACGTTGTTCAAGTACGATAAAATATAGTCGCAAGTGGGAAAAGCTTTAACTTTCGATACATGGCAGAGGCAGGTCTTAACATTAGTAGTTTGTGTGGGGCGAAAGATTTGCGGGAAAACACGTCAGAGAAAGTTTTCTTTCTGCAGGGTAGATAGTTCTGGCATGAATCCTCGATAACAGACATATGTAATCAAGTGCGACCATTTAATTGTCGCGCGATGTTTACACTCAGTAGGCAAGGTTCAGAAGTATGGAACAGCAGTACTGCATGTTCAAATTTAAAACAACAAAAATCAAAGAGGTGACTATTAATGCATTTTTGCTTGTTCATCATAGGTTGAGTTATTCGGAATTCCCATAGAATATTCCTACTGGTGATTAGTTATGATTTCTTTATATTAACTTTCCAAGAAGAATTAATCGCTGAGCCCTAACAAAAAAAAATATACTCGAATAAAGAGCAGTGAGAACATAATATTTTGCCTCCGGTGGCTCAAAAACGGTGTTGTGCATTTTTAAATTACATCAATACAGTCTGTGACTAAATTTTTCTAATTTTAATTACTATGAAATTAGTACATTATCGAAACTGATGGTGGCAGCAGTACACAAATTTTAAGGGAATAAAATGCTTTAAGCATTCCTACCAACTACAGTCTCTAGTTAGGGTATAAGGAAAATATAATGTAGGTTTATTTCATGATAACATCTCCCTAAGTATAGTATTACTAATATTGCACATATGCTTAGGATTGCTGTTGACATCTTGTATCCTTACAATTAATGTAAGTCTGAAATAACTGGCAGCATACTTTAAAAGAAGACGAAAGGTCCTAGTTGTTACTTTTTAGTATTAATATTTGTGGTGCTCAAACTGACAATTCATACTTGGAACGCATCACCATTACAGACGCCATTCTGAAGGTTACATACAGCGCCGCCACCTACTGAAACTTCATGAAACTATATGCGCTGAAGCGGGAATATTTCACAATGTCCCAGAAATAATTCCGTATTTTTTCAACCAAAATTGGCAGAGAAAAAAAGAGAGAATTCTAAGGACGATTGGCATCTGCTGCTCATCGCGTCTGATACAGTTTCGCAGCGTTAGGTATATTTCCTCCTGATACGCACTGTTCACAATACTTGCATTAAGGCATATACGTAACTTCTGTTCTCAAGGGCGAGTACTACCATGGCGCCTGCGTAAGAGTGTAGCCTCCACAAAATGATAGCGAAGCGAACGTTCAGCTGCTCGTGAAATATTGTCATTTAATGCACACTTCCCCTTGCATCGATTCTTGACATGAAAGGTAAATTCCAAACCGACAAAAGCAGGAGAACCATTTCTGAAAGAGAGAAATTTGTTAACACTGAATATAAATATGTCTATAATGAAGTTTTTTTCTGACGATATTTGTCTGCATGGAAGTGAAACATGGACGACAAACATTTCATTCGAGAGCAGAACAGAATCTCTCGAAAACTTGTGCAATGGAAAGAATGTTGAAGATTAGATGGGTCTACATCTACATCTACTACTCATCAATTCACATTTAAGTACTTGGCAGAGGGTTCATCGAACCACAATCATACTATCTCTCTACCATTCCACTCCCGAACAGCGCGCGGGAAAATCGAACACCTAAACCTTTCTGTTCGAGCTCTAGTTTCTCTTATTTTATTTTGATGATCATTCCTACCTGTGTAGGTTGGGCTCAACAAAATATTTTCGCATTCGGAAGAGAAAGTTGGTGACTGAAATTTCGTAAATAGATCTCGCCGCGACGAGAAATGTCTTTTCTTTAATGACTTCCATCCCAATTCGCGTATCATATCTGCCACACTCTCTCCCCTATTACGTGATAATACAAAACAAGCTGCCCTTTTTTGCACCCTTTCGATGTCCTCCGTCAATCCCACCTGGTAAGGATCCCACACCGCGCAGCAATATTCTAACAGAGAACGAACGAGTGCAGTGTAAGCTGTCTCTTTAGTGGACTTGTTGCATCTTCTAAGTGTCCTGACAATGAAACGCAACCTTTGGCTCGCCTTCCCCACAATATTGTCTATGTGGTATTTCCAACTGAAGTTGTTCGTAATTTTAACACCCAGGTATTTAGTTGAATTGACAGCCTTGAGAATTGTACTATTTATCGAGTAATCGAATTCCAACGGATTTCTTTTGGAACTCATGTGGATCACCTCACACTTTTCGTTATTTAGCGTCAACTGCCACCTGCCTCACCATACAGCAATCTTTTCTAAATCGCTTTGCAACTGATACTGGTCTTCGGATGACCTTACTAGACGGTAAATTACAGCATCATCTGCGAGCAACCTAAGAGAACTGCTCAGATTGTCACCCAGGTCATTTACATAGATCAGGAACAGCAGAGGTCCCAGGACGCTTCCCCGGGGAACACCTGATATCACTTCAGTTTTACTCGATGATTTGCCGTCTATTATTACGAACTGCGACCTTCCTGACAGGAAATCACGAATCCAATCGCACAACTGAGACGATACCCCATAGGCCCGCAGCTTGATTAGAAGTCGCTTGTGAGGAACGGTGTTAAAAGCTTTCAGGAAATCTAGAAATACGGAATCGACTTGAGATCCCCTGTCGATAGCGGCCATTACTTCGTGCGAATAAAGAGCTAGCTGCGTTGCACAAGAACGATGTTTTCTGAAACCATGCTGATTACGTATCAATAGATCGTTCCCTTCCAGGTGATTCATAAAGTTTGAATACAGTATATGCTCCAAAACCCTACTGCAAACCGACGTAAATGATATAGGTCTGTAGTTCGATGGATTACTCCTACTACCCTTCTTAAACACTGGTACGCCCTGCGCAATTTTCCAATCAGTAGGTACAGATCTATCGGTGAGCGAGCGGCTGTATATTATTGCTAAGAAGGAAGCTATTGTATCAGCGTAATCTGAAAGGAACCTAATCGGTATACAATCTGGACCTGAAGACTTGCCCATATCAAGCCTTGAACAAGTAATAAAGTACTGAATCAACTTGGGGAAAAATGAAATGTGTGGTGAAACGTGACTAAAGGAAGGGATCATTTGATAAGACACATGCTGAGGCGTCAAGCAATCATCAGGTTGGTAATTTACGAATTTATGGTGAGCAAAACTCATAGTGGGACGCCAAGGCTGAACTACAATACGTATGTTTTAAGTTATGCAGATACAGTAGTTACGCAGAGATGAAGAGCCTTGCACAGGACGGACTACTGTGGAGAGTTGCCTCAAAATGGGCTTCCGGCTGAAGATAGCAATGTTTTATCTACACTCATGCTCATAAATTAAGGATAATGCTGATACATGGTGAAACAACGCTATGGTGGGCGGTTTGCGGGTTTAAATCACCTCGGGGTATGACCATGCGATGCATTTGACCTGCGGTCGTCGCACGGTGGCGCTGGCAGCAGTCCACATACTCAGAGGTGTGTTGGTGCATGCCAGAGTACGGTACAGCGAGTACGTGTGCAGATGTTTTCAGACGTGCTAATGTTGACTGTGTGTTGAAAATGGCTGAAAGAACACATATTGATGACGTAATGAGGGGTAGAATACTAGGGCGACTGGAGGCTGGTCAAACACATCAGGGAATAGCACAAACCCTCTGTGTGCTACAAAGTGTGATGTCAAGATTATGGCCAAGATTCCAGCAGACAGGAAACGTGTCCAGGCGCTACAGTATGGAACGTCCACACTGTACAACACCACAAGAAGACCAATATCTCACCATAAGTACCCACAGTGGCCACGGAATACTGCAGGTAGCCTTGCTTGGGACCTACTGCAGCCACTGGAACAGTTGTCTCCAGACACACAGTCTACAGACGACTGTACAGACATGGTTTATTCGCCCCGAGACCTGCAAGGTGCATTCCACTGACCCCTGGTCACAGGAGAACCTGTAAAGCCTGGTTTCAAGAACGCAGTACATGGTCATTGGAACAGTGGTCCCAGGTTATGTTCATGGACGAGTCCCGGTACAGTCTGAACAATGATTCTCGCCAGGTTTTCATGTGGCGTGAACCAGGAACCAGATACCAACCCCTTAATGTCCCTGAAAGGGACCTGTATGGAGGTCGTGGTTTGATGTTGTTAGGTGAGATTATGGTTGGTGCATGTATACCCCTGCATGTCTTTGACAGGGGAACTGTAACAGGTCAGGTGTACCGGGACGTCATTTTGCACCAGTATGTCCGCTTTTTCAGGGGTGCAGTGGGTCCCACCTTCCTCCTGATGGATGATAACGCACGGCCCCACAGATCTGCCATCGTGGAGGAGTACCTTGAAACAGAAGATATCAGGCAAATGGAGTGGCCTGCCTTTTCTCCAGACCTAAACCCCATCGAGCACGTCCAGGATGCTCTCGGTCGACGTATCGCTGCACGTCTTCAAACCCCTACAACACTGCAGAAGCTCCATCAGGCACTGGTGCAAGAATGGGAAGCTATACCCCAGCAGCTGCTCGACCACCTGATCCCGAGTATGACAAGCAGTTGTATGGCCGGTGTACGTGTGCATGGTGATCATATCCCATGTTGATGTTGGGGTACATGCGCAGGAAACAGTGGCGTTTTGTAGCATATGTGTGTCAGGACGGTTTTCTCAACTTATCAATAATACCGTGGACTTACAGATCCGTGTCGTGTATGTTCCCTATGTGCCTATGCTATTGGCACCATTTTTGTGTAGTGCCACATTGTGTGAAACCACATTCTGCAATTATCCTTAATTTATGAGCATGGGTGTTTTTGTGCCTATAAGCTATCAGAGTAGATTTCGCTTTTCATTTCCTTTTTTATAAAAAATGCCTAACAAGTACTGGGGGTCAGAAACACCTCTCATTCAGAAAGGCATAAGAAAACTTTGTGGGGCATATTTTCCAGAAACTAATTCCACAAAGCCAGAAACGAGATCACCATTCAGTTTATTCTTTCTCACTCTCTTTAAAAAGTATTTCGAAGCAATCACCATGACTCAGTAGCAATACAAGGTCAAAATACCTAATTATAGATATGAACGGTGGCTGTTCTGTAGTACATGTCTGACAGTACAGACATCACTCACGAGACATATACATGAACTAGCGAACCTTACAATGCTTAGCAACTGCTAAATATGTATGGGAATTGTGTGTGTGTGTGTGTGTGTGTGTGTGTGTGTGTGTATGTGTATGTTCTGATCTTCTTCTAGCCCCCTCTTTCTGTCCATCTTCTCCTCTATCCTCTCTTTGTTTATCTTCTCCTCCTCGCCCTCTCTCCATCATCTCCTCCCTTCATCTGTCCTCTACCTCCTTCACCCTTTCTATGCCCATCTCCCTCCCGCTGCCACTCTCTTTCCATTTGAGCCTTGTTTACTGATATAGCCAATGTAACACAGATTTGGAATGGAAGTTGCTTAAGATAAATGGTTATATCGGTTGTGAATGTTCATATGTGAGGTATGAGAGATCTCTACTGCTGGTGGATCTGTGAGGATATTATATATATATATATATATATATATATATATATATATATATATATATATGTGTGTGTGTGTGTGTGTGTGTGTGTGTGTGTGTGTGAGTGAGAGAGAGAGATTATATATATGATAGTATGTACATGGAAGGGCCACTTTGTCTAATTGTAGATAAAATGGACTGCGAGAAAAGAAAACGAATCGACACTTTTTCACAGTACAGCACAGCTCACCATTTTCTTTCTCACAGTCGATTTTAACAGAAAACCCGTATACTATTGTTTAAATAAAATCATCGCTTAAGAACTACTTTCCAAATAGAAATTAAAAGGTTCCAATCACCTGGTTCCGACCAAGGTTCTTGGGAGGCTTTCCTCAGTGGTAAGGCATATGGTGGAACTGGTAAGCCTCCTCCTGCCCTCCCCCCCTACACACACACTTATCTGCAGCTGGGGCACCCCATTTGCACCCACTAACAGCTTATCTGACAATTGGTTGAATAGAGCGGTGACTCCTAATGCACTAGATCTCGAATGGCTCATTCCACTCCTAGAAGTGGAGAATGGAAGGAGCAACTACATTATATATATATGTCTGTAGGAGTGGAGCGAGCTATTCAAGATCTGGCCCCTTAGCAGTAACAGTTCTATTCCGCCAATTATCAGATAAACTGTAGTGGGGCAAATGGGGTGCCCCAACCGGGGATTAATGGGTGGCTTATCAGTTCCGACATATGCCCTACAACCAAAGAAATCCTCCCAAGAACCTTGGTTGTGTTAATATATATAACTGGCTGTATAGGGCTGTGACTCCTAAATCTCAAACGTATATATTTGCACCTTTCATTCTGCACTCCTAGAAGTGTTCTATATAACACCCACGTCCGTCTAAATGTTTGTTAGAGTATTGAAAAAAGATTTTCAGTTGTCACTGAAGAACCCGTTAAGATTATTCCTAGCAACGTTTTCTTATTTTTTATATATGTTTAAAATTTTGAAATAAATCTGTGAGGAACTTTTCGAAATTTTTGGTAACAATGTCAAAAAGGAACTTGTCCTTATAAGATGGTATATATAACTGCGGTGGAATTAATGGTAAAGAAATTGGATAGGAAAGAGATAATGAGGAAATAATGACTTCCAGCCACTCAGGGCATTGCACCAATGCAGCGAGAGCCGAAAATTTGTGTCGGACGAGGACTCGACCCAGGATACTCCACTTCTCTGGAATAGTTGATTTTACTGCCCCAGTCATCCCGTCACAGATTTCTGATTCCCGTAGGAGTTCAGATGCTAGTTGTACATAAGAATTGAAAGTTTTTCATCAAACGGCTGTCACCCCAGAAGAATTAGAGATACGAGTGGTGTCTCTTCTGTTCGACATGCCAGACAGAACAGACACCATGTGAAAGCATATGGAACATATACGAAGGTCACTCCAAAAGAAATGCACACTATTTTTTAGTCCATATTTTATTCCACATGTTTCAAAGTTTTACAGTGTGCAGATACATCCTTTAGGAACAATATTTTCATTTCTCCACATAATTTCCATCCCTCTCAACTGCCTTACGCCATCTTGGATCCGACGGCTTTATACCCGCACTGTAAAATTCTGGACCAACCTGTTGGAGCCACTGTTTGGCAGCGTGCACAAGGGAGTCATCATCTTCAAACCTTGTTCCATGAAGAGAATCTTTCAGTTTCCCAAAGAGATGATAGTCACATGGAGCCAGGTCAGGACTGTAAGGCTGGTGTTTCAGTGTTGTCCATCTGAGTTTTGTGATCGCTTCCATGGTTTTAGGACTGACATGTGGCCGTGCCTGCTTTTCTCGACACTTCCAGTATTCTGCAAACGCTACCTTCCCTTATTCCAACATAGTGTGACAATTCGCGTGATGCGTCTGTCAGCAGTCACCAATTCGTTACCGCTCTTCACATTGTCTGGACTGTGTGCCGAACGAGGCCTGCCGCTGCGAGTACAATCCTCACTATTGCTGTGCCCACTTTCATCACCCACCGACTAACTGTACTGCGATCGAAAGGAGCATCTCCATACACCTTTTTCAACCTATTGTGGATGTTTCCCACTGTCTCGTTTTCACAGCACAGGAGTTCTATGACAGCATGTTGCTTCTGACGAACGTCAAGTGTAACAGCCATCTTGAAGACATGCTGTGACGGCGCCACTCACGGAAACTGGCTGAACTAAGTTTGAAAACAAGCGGGAAGGATGTATCTACACACTGTAAACTTTCACACATGCGGAATTAAAACTGTATTTTTCCAAAAATAGTGTGCATTTTTTTTGGAATGACCCTTGTACAAGTACATGAATAATTGGGGTGAAAGGAATGGAAATGAAACGAGATGGGAAAGAAGTAGAAGAGAAAAAATGACTCCTAGCCACATAGGGCACTGTGGCAATGCAACGGCGAGAGTTGCAAACTTACGCCAAATTGAGAGTCGAACTCGGCTGCTCCGCTTCTCGAGAACGGTTCTCTTAACCACTTCAGCTAACTGGACACTCTTTCCAACAGCCCCAAATTCCTAGCTATCACTCGCCACATTGCAATGCCCCCCCCCCCCAATAATTTTCCATTCCTTTCACCGTAATTATTCATTTGTATGTCTTACACTACTGGCCATTAAAATTGATCCACCGCGAAAATGACGTGCTACAGACGCGAAATTTAACCGCCAGGAAGAAGATGCTGTCATATGCAAATGATTAGCTTTTCAGAGCATTCACACAAGGTTGGCGCCGGTGACGACACATACAACGTGCTGATATGAGGAAAGTTACTAACCGATTTCTCATAACAAACAGCAGTGGACCGGCGTTGCCTGGTGAAACGTTGTTGTGATGCCTCGTGTAAGGAGGAGAAATGCGTACCATCACGTTTCCGACTTTGACAAAGGTCGGATTGTAGCCTATCGCGATTGCTGTTTATCGTATCGCGACATTGCTGCTCGCGATGGTCGAGATCCAATGACTGTTAGCAGAATATGGAATCGGTGGGTTCAGGAGGGTAATACGGAACGCCGTGCTGGATCCAAACAGCCTCGTATCACTACAGTCGAGATGACTGGCATCTTATCCGCATGGCTGTAACGGACCGTGTAGCCACGTCTCGATTCCTGAGTCAACAGATGGGGACGTTTGCAAGACTACAACCATCTGCACGAACAGTTCGACGACGTTTGCAGCAGCATGGACTATCAGCTCGGAGACCATGGCTGCGGTTACCCTTGACGCTGCATCACAGACAGGGGCGCCTGCGATGGTGTACTCAACGACGAACCTGAGTGCACGAATGGCAGAACGTCATTTTTTTCGGATGAATCCAGGTTCTGTTTACAGCATCATGATGGTCGCATCCGCGTTTGGCGACATCGCGGAGAACGCACATTGGAAGCGTGTATTCGTCATCGGCATACTGGCGTATCAACCGGCGTGATGGTACGGAGTGCCATTTGTTACACGTCTCGGTCACCTATCGTTCGCATTGACGGCACTTTGAACAGTGGACGTTACATTTCAGATGTGTTACGATCCGTGGCTCTACCTTTCATTCGATCCCTGCGAAACCTTACATTTCAGCAGGGTAATGCACGACCGCATGTTGCAGGTCATGTACGGGCATTTCTGGATACAGAAAATGTTCGACTGCTGCCCTGGCCAACACATTCTCCAGTTCTCTCACCAATTGAAAACGTCTGGTCAGTGATGGCCGTGAAACTGGCTCGTCACAATACGCCAGTCACTACTCTTGATAAACTGTGGCATCGTGTTGAAGCTGCATGGGCAGCTGTGCCCCTACACGCCATCCAAGCTCTGTTTGACTCAATGCCCAGGCGTATCAAGGCCGTTATTACGGCCAGAGGTGATTGTTCTGGGTACTGATTCCTCAGGATCTATGCACCAAAATTGCGTGAAAATGTAATAACATGCCAGCTCTAGTATAATATATGTGTCCAATGAATACCGGTTTATCATCTGCATTTCTTCATGGTGTAGAAATCTTAATGGCCAGTAGTGTATCAGCTTCATCGCAAGTGATGTCTGTTCTGTAGGACATGTATGATAGAGAAGGCACCACCCGTATCTGCACTTCTATGAGAGCGACAGCTTTTTCGTGAAAGTTTTAGTGTGGATGCACAACCAACGTGCAAACTCTTACAGGAATCAGAAATATGTGAGTAGTTTGTTTTTCCTCGACACGATGGCATCCTCCAGCAGGACAGTGCAACGTGTCACCCAGCTCACAGTGTACGTGTGTGGTTCTAAGATCACCACGATGAATTTCTTTTACTCCCCTGTCAACCAAACACCCTGGATTTAAAGCCAATCGAGACTGTGGGACCTCTTCGATTGGGCTCCGCTCCATGGATCCTCAGCCGAGGAACCTAGCACAGCTGGCCACCACAATGGAGTTGGTGTCTTCCAGAACCTCATTGGCTCTCTTCCTGCACACCTCATAGTGGTCCGCTCTGCAAAAGTCAGTTATTAGGCTTTTGACAAGTGGTCACATTAATGTGACTGGACAGTGTGTTACGTGCTGGTTACGGTACGACAGATCTCCCTAATTGTTGAGGCACAACAGGATTTTCGGAAAGCGTTCGGACTTACGCATGAGTTGGGATAGTTACTCACAAGGGAACCTCCCCATCGCACCCCTTCCTTCAGATTTAGGTATAAGTTGGCACAGTGGATAGGCCTTGAAAAACTGAACACAGATCAGTCGAGAAAACAGGAAGAAGTTGTGTGGAACTATGAAAAAATAAGCAAAATATACAAACTGAGTAGTCCATGCGCAAGATATGCAACATCAGGGAGAATTTGAGCTCCTGAGCGCCGTGGCCCCGTGGTTAGCGTGAGCAGCTGCGGGACGAGAAGTCCTTGCTTGAAGTCGTCCCTCGAGTGAAAAGTTTAATTTTTTATTTTCAGACAATTATCAAAGTTCAGGCACTCACACATAATCAACTTCGCTCTCCAAAATTCCAGGACATTTTCAGATTTGCTTCGACATATGCAGGAGTTGACGGTCTACACACGGAAAGATTTGAAAACGTTAAAAAACAT
The DNA here is from genome assembly GCF_023897955.1 of Schistocerca gregaria. NCBI lineage: Eukaryota > Metazoa > Arthropoda > Insecta > Orthoptera > Acrididae > Schistocerca > Schistocerca gregaria. Next base: position 206,292,514 of record NC_064920.1, on the reverse strand, counting down.
ATGTTTTGACAGAGTACAGGAAAAACTGTGCGACTGTGAAACTGTTGCATTCATTTGCTGCAGTTTATGTGACAAAATCTTACGTTTTCATCACTTTTTTGGGAGTGATTATCACATCCACAAGAAAACCTAAATTGGGCAAGGCAGAAGAATCTTTTTATCTATTCGCCAATTGTACGAGTTAGGTGGGTCGACAACATATTCCTGTCATGTGACGCACATGCCGTCACCAGTGTCGTATAGAATATATCGGAAATGTTTTCCTGTGGACGAATTGGTTGACCTATGACCTTGCGATCAAATGTTCTCGGTTCCCATTGGAGAGGCACGTCCTTCCGTCTACTAATCGCACGGTTTTGCGGTGCGGTCGCAAAACACAGACAGTAAACTTATTACAGTGATCAGAGACGTCAATGAACGAACGGACAGATCATAACTTTGCGAAAATACAGAAAGTAAAAATTTTCACTCGAGGGAAGACTTGAACCAAGGATCTCTAGTTCCGACACTGCTCACGCTAACAACGGGACCACAGCGCTACTGAGCCCAAATACTCCTTGATGTTGCCTATCATTCAAATGGACGACTGGGTTTGTATATTTTGTTTATTTTTTTCATAGTTCCACACAACTTCTTCCTCTTTTCTCGATTGATCTGTGATCAGTTTTTCAAGGCCTATCCACTGTGCCAACTTATAACTAAATCTGAGAGGGATGCGATGGGGAGGTTCCCTTGTCAGTAATCGACCATGGAGGTGGAGAGAATTTTAGCTTGCCAAATATGGTGAAGAGTGTCGTGCTGTAATATTGTTACCTGTGGATTGGGCTGCTCCGATGAGTATGCTTTTGGCCAAGTATTCTGCAGCGCTGACTAGCCAACATGTCTGAATGTGTAAAAACTTTCGGGAGTTGCTCTCAGCTCGAGAAATTGAAGAGTCGGTCGTTGAATCTCGCGGAGTGATGAAAGCAGGTCCAGCATAACTTAAACGCCGTGCGTTATCGCAGTTTCGAGTTTCATAGTTGACCTTTATCATTTCAGCTAAAGCACGCGTTTTAGCGCTATTTTACTGCCGTAGCTCTGCTATCGTAATAGCTGATCTGTAGTAAAGTCTCAAAATCAAATGTGCGGTGATCTAGCTCAAGCTGCTGTTACTACTCAGAGGCAGCTTGTGTCGGATCACGAGGCTAATAGTGAACTGGAGGAAGCGCTGGACAAAGCAACGAACGAGTCGAGGTTTCCTTTTAAATTTAATGTCATTGCCATTTAGAGCACTCACCAAGCAATCAGCACCATATCAGATTAGCAGCACATCTGGTGATTAGAATAAATTTATCTTCGTACATGTAGAGTATAAAAGGCAAATTAAAACAATTTTTTGTCATTTCTTTCACGAGATTAGTTTCGAGGATTTACACTGTAACCTTCAGGTGGGAGAGTGGATTACACAGGGTGTTACAAAAAGGTACGGCCAAATTTTCAGGAAACATTCCTCACACACAAATAAAGAAAATATGTTATGTGGACATGTGTCCGGAAACGCTTAATTTCCATGTTAGAGCTCATTTTAGTTTCGTCAGTATGTACTGTACTTCCTCGATTCACCGCCACTTGGCCCAATTGAAGGAAGGTAATGTTTACTTCGGTGCTTGTGTTGACATGCGACTCATTGCTCTACAGTACTAGCATCAAGCACATCAGTACGTATCATCAACAGGTTAGTGTTCATCACGAACGTGGTTTTGCAGTCAGTGCAATGTTTACAAATGCGGAGTTGGCAGATGCCCATTTGATGTATGGATTAGCAAGGGGCAATAGCCGTGGCGCGGTACGTTTGTATCGAGTCAGATTTCCAGAACGAAGGTGTCCCGACAGGAAGACGTTCGAAGCAATTGATCGGTGTCTTAGGGAGCAAGGAACATTCCAGCCTATGACTCGCGACTGGGGAAGACCTAGAACGACGAGGACACCTGCAATGGACGAGGCAATTCCTCGTGCAGTTGACGATAACCCTAATGTCAGCGTCAGAGAAGTTGCTGCTGTACAAGGTAACGCTGACCACGTCACTGTATGGAGAGTGCTACGGGAAAACCAGTTGTTTCCGTACCATGCACAGCGTGTGCAGGCACTATCAGCAGCTGATTGGCCTCCACGGGTAGACTTCTGCGAAATGGTTCATCCAACAATGTGTCAATCCTCATTTCACTGCAATTGTTCTCTTTACGGGTGAGGCTTCATTCCAACGTGATCAAATTGTAAATTTTCACAATCAACATATGTGGGCTGACGAGAATCCACACGCAATTGTGCAATCACGTCATCAACACAGATTTTCTGTGAATGTTTGGGCAGGCATTGTTGGTGATGTCTTGACTGGGCCCCATGTTCTTCCACCTACGCTCAATGGAGCACGTTATCATGATTTCATACGGGATACTCTACCTGTGCTGCTAGAACATGTGCCTTTGCAAGTACGACACAACATGTGGTTTATGCACGATGGAGTTCCTGCACATTTCAGTCGAAGTGTTCGTACGCTTCTCCACAACGGATTCGGTGACCGATGGATTGGTAGAGGCGGACCAATTCCATAGCCTCCACGCTCCCCTGACCTCAACCCTCTTGACTTTAATTTATGGGGGTATTTGAAAGCTCTTGTCTACGTAACACCGGTACGACATGTAGAGACTCTTCGTGCTCGTATTGTGGACGGCTGTGATACAATACGCCATTCTCCAGGGCTGCATCAGCGCATCAGGGATTCCATGCGACGGAGGGTGGATGCATGTATCCTCGCTAACGGAGGACATTTTGAACATTTCCTATAACAAAGTGTTTGAAGTCACGCTGGTGCGTTCTGTTGCTGTGTGTTTCCATTCCATGATTAATGTGATTTGATGAGAAGTAATAAAATGAGCTCTAACATGGAAATTAAGCGTTTCCGGACACATGTACACATAACATATTTTCTTTCTTTGTGTCTGAGGAATGGTTCCTGAAAGTTTGGCCGTACCTTTTTGTAACACCGTGTATATGAATATTTTTTCTTAGACGGAGCATACTGCCTGCGTTAACCTTAATTTCAATATAAATGATTTTGTGTGTGTCACTTTCAACCAAAATATAGCTTAGAAATTATACATTATAAACAATAAAAAAACTACTTGCAAGATGTTCCAGTAAAAAGCAACTGAGGGTGTTATACAGTAAGTAAACATTTGAATCACTGATAGCACACGGGCGATTGCTTTTGTTATTTTCTCCTGTTTAATTGCTACCCAATATATGTGTAACTACTCTGAGTTCTTTTCTCTTACAAATCTGTCATGTTGGTAGAGCGTGTCAGCGAGGTAGTTCTCGACTCCCTTGTATACCTTTCTCTTTGTTTTAAGAAACGTTTCAATTTGGCGCCGACCTGTTTGTATTTTAGGCTTACTTCCTGTAGGAATTCTCTTAATGTTAATTTGCTGAAAGCAATAGCCCGAGACCTTTTCTAATGCCACGAAATCATAAATTGTCTACTGTGGACGCGGTGAACAGTTTTCGTTACAGTGGTTATGGAAACCGCTTTCTCCAATGCGTCCACAAACCAGTCATCTGTCATACATCCATCAAGGCGAGGTGGCATATTTGTCATTGTCTTTATCTTTCAATAACCGTTGCGAGAGTTCCATTTACTTAAAAAGCGATGTGACGCAGTGGTAACACACTGGACTCTTTATTTGGGAGAACAGCGGTTCAAATTACAGTCTATTTATCCAGATTCAGGTTGTCAATGAATTCCCCATCTGTAATGAACTCGCTGATAGGAAAATAAACCTTAATCTTCCGCCCTTCCGGTTATCTAGCCCAGCTATCTGTACGGTGTAGGTGAGTTTACTGTCAAAGTGATCAGAATGGAATAATGTCTCGTCAGCGTAGTCTTTCAGGACTTCCCAGGAATTCGAGGGCAGTTTGATTAGTACTGCAAAAAAGCAAGAAACATATGTGTTTCATAACCAAATCACCTCAATTCTCTACGTAGTCTGAGGGATATACATGTCGTCCTGCATTCCTCCAGCTTTTTCACTCCATCGGAAAAATAGGTTCTGCTAAATTCGACAAAATGCTTGTTGACTGCAACAACTACTTCCTCATTTGATGAGGATTCCTCCCAGCAACCCAAAGTCCCATGTTAAGAAACAGAAAGAAGTCGCTTGGGGATCAATCTGATGAACAGGGTGGATGAAGAGCCAATTCAAATCCCAATTCAAGCACTTTCGCCATCGTTGTCCCTGATGTGTTGGATGGTGAGTTATCCTGGCGAAAGACCATTATTTTGAGTGCCAGACCTGTCTTTTTTCAGCCAACGCAAGTTTCTACCCAGCAACGAAGCATAAGATCTACCTACGGTTCTGCTTTATCCAAGCAAATCCATGAGGATTATTCCTTGGAAGTCCTCTGCACACGACCAATCAGACTTTGTCAATTGTTTTGACTACCGTTTACACTCTGGTGGGCAATGCTGGAAACAAGTTTCACCAACAGTCACATGGAGGCACAAAAAATTGTGCGATTGCAAATAAGCATATCCAGACATGGTGTTGAAATGTTGTGCCATATGTGCTTTTGGTCAACTGTGAGCAACCACAGCACTCACCTTGCACATAGCCAGTTCTCTCTGCAGGATATTACGCAATCGCTCTGAGATGCCTGCAGTCTCATCAATCTCATGAATTTTTATTCGGCCGTCTTGAGTTACTATATCACGGATTTTGTCAATGGTTTCCTTTGTGGTGTCCTCAACTGGTCAGACAGGGCGCGATGCTCGTCCGACTATGTTTAAGATCATTAATCTGGAAGTAAATGGTGTTCAATGTTGGTGGAGAGCCCACGTGAGGCGGCCGGGTAGCCGAGCGGTTCGAGGCGCCACAGTCTGGAACCGCGCGACCGCTACTGCCGCAGGTTCGAATACTGCCTCGGGCATGGACGTGTGTGATCTCCTTATGTTAGTTAGGTTTAAATAGTTCTAAGTTCTAGAGGACTGATGAACTTAGAAGTTAAGTCCCGTGGTGCTCAGAGCCATTTGATCAATTTTGAAGTCCACGTGAACTTCATCCAGTTCTGTTTTGATTTGTGTGGCAATCTAACCCTTCAAATGAAAATGTTTAATAGCAACACGAAACTCTTGTTTTCTCCATTTTCAATCGCAGCTGACACACACTCCAATTCAGAAGGCTATCAACAATGAACTGTACACTGTACATTGTTGAAATTCCTTACATGGTCCTTGGAATAATCAAGCTTACCAAGCACAAAAAGCGCAACAAAAATCTTCCATTCTTTCATGGAACTTGCCAAACCACTTTCGTATGTTATCAGTTAGGTCCCGACTGTTTTTCAGAGTCGGATTGTTGTTCTAACACGTTCCAAACTTGACCGCTGATCTGCAGCTGGTTGCGGAGATGGCGAATTTGGATTTTGAACAAACAGACACATTAGAAATTGTGACGGTCGATGCTGAGAATAGCTTTGGTATTGTTGCAGCGATTCGTGACGCCATGTTGCTCTCCTCTTCTGCAGTCAATTAGTAACACTGATTCGCCAGGCGTCCAAAGTCACCCTTGGTGTCTTTTCAAAGCGACTGAACGTGTCCGGACTGCAGGGAATTATTGTTGACGTCGTATGTTCAGCGCGAGGGCTGGGATATGGCTGCTGGTGGTCATAGTCGAAGCAAGTACGTAATGTTGACTATTTGTATCTGCCTTAAAGTATGAATACATTATGGAAAAAAAATTTTAGCTGAAAATACCTTATTCTCAGGTTTTTTAGGTTGGGAAATCCAAATATGATACTTAAAAAACTGTATCAGCCACCATTTCTTCGCATTTTTAATTTATTAAATTAAGCGATTTTTTAAAGAATTTAGCAATTAAAATAATTTAAAAAGGAGGAGTAATGAATGTAGATGACGTTGGTAGCACTGCTGAAAATCTTTTTCTGGCAAAAAAGGTCGATTCTATTTTTGTGTTAACATATGGTGTATTGTTTACTGTCAACCTAACCTCTCTTTCCCATTTCCTGTACATGTGTTCAGTACAATGTCTAATCGTGTTTGTAAAAACTGTGCTGACAATTTTTGTTATATTTGTGGTGAGTTTGTGATTAAAAACACCAAAAAAACATTATGGACTTTGCGAAAAGAGTTTATCTATCGTACTTTGGATCTGAACTTCGTGATCAGGATAAATCTTGGGCGCTGCATAAGGTATGTTATGTGTGTGCTGATCTGAGAAAATGGTCCAAAAAGGAGAAGAAAGCCTTTAGATTTGCTGTTCCTTTGATATGGAGGGAGCCAAGAAATCATTCCAATGATTGTTACTTTTGCAGTGTTGATATTACTGGTCATAATTCGAAAAACAAGAAGGTAATAAGCTACCCTAACCTTCTGTCAGCCATCCGACCAGTAGGGCATGGTGTAGAATTGTTGGTTCCTGAATCACCACATGATTTAAATTCTATTCCAACACAAGTATTTTCTGATGTACAACGTGATTTATATGAACCAGATGATGACGAATTCCATCGTAATATACACTCCTGGAAACTGAAATAAGAACACCGTGAATTCATTGTCCCAGGAAGGGGAAACTTTATTGACACATTCCTGGGGTCAGATACATCACATGATCACACTGACAGAACCACAGGCACATAGACACAGGCAACAGAGCATGCACAATGTCGGCACTAGCACAGTGTATATCCACCTTTCGAGGCAATGCAGGCTGCTATTCTCCCATGGAGACGATCGTAGAGATGCTGGATGTAGTCCTGTGGAACGGCTTGCCATGCCATTGCCACCTGGCGCCTCAGTTGGACCAGCGTTCGTGCTGGACGTGCAGACCGCGTGAGACGACGCTTCATCCAGTCCCAAACATGCTCAATCGGGGACAGATCCGGAGATCTTGCTGGCCAGGGTAGTTGACTTACACCTTCTAGAGCACGTTGGGTGGCACGGGATACATGCGGACGTGCATTGTCCTGTTGGAATAGCAAGTTCCCTTGCAGGTCTAGGAATGGTAGAACGATGGGTTCGATGACGGTTTGGATGTACCGTGCACTATCCAGTGTCCCCTCGACGATCACCAGAGGTGTACGGCCAGTGTAGGAGATCGCTCCCCACACCATGATGCCGAGTGTTGGCCCTGTGTGCCTCGGTCATATGCAGTCCTGATTGTGGCGCTCACCTGCACGGCGCCAAACACGCATACGACTATCATTGGCACCAAGGCAGAAGCGACTGTCATCGCTGAAGACGACACGTCTCCATTCGTCCCTCCATTCACGCCTGTCGCGACACCACTGGAGGTGGGCTGCACGATGTTGGGGCGTGAGTGGAAGACGGCCTAACGGTGTGCGGGACCGTAGCCGAGCTTCATGGAGACGGTTGCGAATGGTCCTCGCCGATACCCCAGGAGCAACAGTGTCCCTAATTTGCTGGGAAGTGGGGTGCGGTCCCCTACAGCACTGCGTAGGATCCTACGGTCTTGGCGTGCATCCGTGCGTCGTTACGGTCCGGTCCCAGGTCGACGGGCACGTGCACCTTCCGCCGACCACTGGCGACAACATCGATGTACTGTGGAGGCCTCACGCCCCACGTGTTGAGCAATTCGGCGGTAAGTCCACCCGCCCTCCCACATGTCCACTATACGCCCTCGCTCAAAGTCCGTCAACTGCACATACGGTTCACGTCCACGCTGTCGCGGCATGCTACCAGTGTTAAAGACTGCGATGGAGCTCCGTATGCCACGGCAAACTGGCTGACACTGACGGCGGTGGTGCACAAATGCTGCGCAGCTAGCGCCATTCGACGGCCAACACCGCGGTTCCTGGTGTGTCCGCTGTGCCGTGCGTGTGATCATTGCTTGTACAGCCCTCTCGCAGTGTCCGGAGCAAGTATGGTGGGTCTGACACACCGGTGTCAATGTGTTCTTTTTTCCATTTCCAGGAGTGTAGAAAGTCGAGAACCCAAATTGTTTACTCAGACTGAGCTTAACGAGTTGGTTAGGGATCTGGGCTTAACGGAAGAAAAACTTGAATTGCTTGGCTCTAGATTAAAAGAAAAGAACTTATTGGCAGTTGGAACCCGCATTTATACGTATAGAAAGAGAGAGGGCAGCAATTTTCCAAGTTTTTTCAACAAGAAGGTGATTTAGTGTAGTGCTCAGACATTCCCCGTCTGATGAATGAGTTTACTATTGAATACAAAAAGCAAGACTGGAGATTGTTTATTGATTCATCCAAAACTAGCTTAAGGCTGTTTTATTACACAATGGTAATGTGTATGCATTTATACCTGTTGGGAATTCTGTACATATGAAAGAAAGCTATGAAAACCTAGAAATAGTGCTAAATAAAATAGGCTATTCTGCTCATGGTTGGATATGTGGCGATCTGAAAGTAACATGCATGGTCCTTGGTCAGCAAGGTGGCTTTACCCAATTTCCATGTTTCTTGTGTGAATGGGACAGTAGGGCTAGGGATCAACAGTGGTGCAGAAAGAACTGGCCTATGAGGGAGTCTTTAAAACCTGGTGAGAAGAACATTCTACGCAAAAACCTTTTAGATCCAAAAAATATACTCCTACCACCTCTACATACAAAGTTAGGCCTGATGAAACAGTTTGTAAAGGCTTTGCCTAAAGATGGACCATGTTTTAAGTATCTCTGACAAAAGTTTCCACATCTTCAGAAGCTAAACTAAAAGAAGTTGTCTTTGTCGTACCTGACATTAGAAAATTGTTGTTTGATGTTAACGTTGAACTCACAATGACCTTAAATGAGAAAGAAGCATGGGTATCATTCAAGCAAGTTGTTACAAAGTTCTTAGGACATGAAAAAGACCCAGAATATGTTTCTATTATAGCTAAAATGTTTAAGAAGTTTAAAACTTTAGGATGTTTAATGAGCCTGAAAGTTCACTTTTTGAACAGTCACCTTGGTTTCTCCCCGGACAATATGGGAGATGTTAATGAGGAACAAGGAGAGCGTTTTCACCAGGACATTAAAGTGATGGAAAAACACTATCAAGGCCCCTGGAACACCAACATGATGGGGGAGTACTGTTGGCCACTTCACCAAGAAGTTCAGCAAGCGACGCATCGTAGAAAAAGCTACACAAGAAGCTTCAAAGAGAAAAGAGAAATAAAATACAAACCAATTCCAGCTGACAAGTGTAACATCTACTAACACATATCATTGTTTTAAGTAGCTTACTGTTAATACAAGCCATGCTTACGTTGTAACAAACCGTTTCATTAATTTTCCCGTTGACCTTATAGCATACTGCTCGAAAACTTTGGGGGAAAAAACTAAGGTTAGATTTGGATTCAGCTGATAAAAATCTATAAAGGTAACTTCTCAAAGTAAAAAAAGTTTTTTAAAAAACAATTTTCGTTGGCCTATTTTATGGACACGATAAACTTCTTTGTAATGGTATTTTGGAATTTCCCTCAATTCCTAAGCCATTCTCGGCCATGCTACGGTACGCAGTATCTGTCTGAGCTGAAATGTTCGTCATTGTCAAAGCATTCGCTACTTTCAAAGCACGTTTAAGGAGCATTAGAACACTTAAGTGATGGGGCCACCACGTTTAGAAGATCCTGTTTGGCTTTTGTATTATTTGCTGATACTTCGGGAGCAGATTAAATGAAGCACTATTTTACAGGGAATATATAGTGATACCTGGCATCAGACTTAGTGGAAATGAACACAAATTGGCAAGTCTTGAGAATCGACTGTCGAAAGAAGTTAATGAAATATACGTATTTAGTTAACTGACACAGTCTTCTTGGCGAATCGTTTAACGCTGATAGTTGGTGATTCTGCAGCAGATTTAATTCAATCCATAGTTTGCTTTCGTGCTAATTTCAGATGACACTCTCACTATTGGCGACTAAATGTTTTTGATGCAATAAACTTATTCTCATTTGCATTTGGTATTTGCGGTTGACTAGAATGCTGATTTTAAAAATGTTAACAGTATTGCCCTGAATGGTGTCTTTGTGCCGTAAAATAGCTTCCTAATAAGCACAGGAAGAAATTTTCAAATTAATTCTAGGTTTTGACTACTGACGGAATCAACATCGAGAGTATCATATGCAAAAAAGTGATATAGCGCCCCTAACATTATGCTACAGCCAATACTACAAGCTGCGAAATGTCAAGACTGCAGTTGAAAAAAGGAGTTTTTTGACGCTAAAATTCATATCATTAAATACTCGTATAAAACGCGGAGAAGTCTGTAGTGTATGCTTTAATCCCCATTATAAATCATTAATTATCGGGAAAATAGGATTTTTGATCGAGAGATTATAATATTTTAGAAATAACACGAATATATTCCACCATGAGCTGCCTTTTCGTCAGTCCACAACCGCGTGGCACCTTGTATGAAACCAACAACGAACTGAATCTTTTACATTTCGGAACTAGAGTATGCCGAGCAAAAAGCTCTCACAAAGACACAGGTCGTATTTTCCTGGATCCTTGTGAGAAAACTGGGAACTGGGTATGTTTTCTTAGACCCTCGTCTATTATGACTCACGATAGGCAGGGCATTATGTCATCAGATTGCGACGCCGTCCTACGCTGTTTCGGAGGCGGTAATGCTGCTGCGTGTGGCGACATTGGCACATACGTTTGACAGTTTGCAAACTGTTCCCCTTCCTTTGTGTCATAATCTGACTTTGGCGAAACCATGTTCACGTGACTATTGTCTGGTACTGCTTTTGTGTTTTGATTAGTTGCGGAAAATGATTTGTTCGATCTATCACTTTTCACTGATAAGTTCGGAACAAATCTAACCTTCTATTGCTTTCAAATTTGTGTTCTCTTTCGTTTATGGGCTCTTCAACCCGTCAACATAAGCTTATTGTTTCCCAACAGAATAAGCTTTTTGTTTCCCAACGGACTTTCATCTAGGGTAGAATCGCTGTCAAAGGCACCGGCCTCAGCTCTCTCATTTAATCTTTTTACATTCTTATTGATATGGTAGTATTCGGTTTTCAAAAAGGTTTGTGCTTAAGTCAGATATCCTACGTCTTGCTTGAGCTTTTGTACATCATTCGGTAAATTTTCGCACACAGACTACATTTAGATTCGTGTGTTTGAACTGTTGTAATCACTTGAGCTAAGCTTTCATGTGTGCTTTGTAAACTACCATGCTCCGTTGCAAGTTCTTCAATTTGACGTGGACTATGGCCTTGATCTTCACTATTACTAGAAAGCTTTTTGTCTAGCTGATTTTACATATTAGAAAATTTTGTATCTAATTTATTGGTTATCTCTGTCATCTGTGTGTTCGAGTTGGTACGCAAATTTTCGAAGCCGTTCGAAAGTATTGTGACTTTTTGGTGTAAGGTACTGAAACTTTGATCTAAATTGACGAGATCAGTGGACACGATTGTGATTTTTGTACTTAAATCTGTATTCATTTGTATTAATTTCTGTAAATTGTTCTATAGTTGATACCTGCGAATGATGGTTGTATATGTGCGTATAGCCTGAGTGTGTGTGTGTGTGTGTGTGTGTGTGTGTGTGTGTGTGTGTGTGTGTGTGTGTGTCTGTCCATTCCGTTCACTCCACGTGGACCTGGCTGTTGCATTGTTTCTATCCAAATTATTATATGAAAGGAGACATTTCCTACTTAAGATTGTTAATTAACCTCATCAACTGTTAGCCATGTGACGTCATTTAGTCTAGCATTTTATTCAGTCGTTGGTGTCGAGTTCAGTTGCATATTGTTTTCGATTCTGACATTGCCAGTCCGTTGCGATGCATTGTCGTTTAGATTATCTAATTCATTAGATTCTGATTCAGTATTTTCGTGATCACTACTGTTAGTATTAATTTTCTAACTGACTCTTGATTCCATTTTTACTCGCAGTAAAAGGTACACACTGCGATTGAATTATTGAAATATAACGGAAACTCAATAGTTGTGGGAAATTTCACTCGTAATTTACGTTCGTCACAAGATGGCTTCTCATTATTGTCACTCTTACGCACATGAAATTCGTTTACTATTCCAACGAAAAATCAACTCTTCCATAAATATTGTTGCTTGAAAAAAAGGTTTTAAGCAGGTTAAGAATCAGGATATTGTGACCAAATTGCTTTTGCGTGGTATGATCAAAGGAATATTTTTGATCCTACCATTGGTTGACGTACTACTGTTCACGTTCCGTAACGTTCAATTACTAGTCTCTAGAGAAAATTCTCTACAGTTTCCATAATTTTATTTCATTCTTACCGGTAACATTCTCCTTTCTCACTGTATCCTCATCGTCAACAACGACAGAATACAAAAGTGTTTTAACAGTCATTGTTACAGTTGCAATACACTTTACTTCCGTTCCGAAGAGTGCGGGATCTGGTCTGTATTCGATCGTCAGCGAATCCTATTTTATTTTATCCTACTTGCTGCCTCGATAATGAATTAGTTTTTGAAGTCATGAATGGAAGTTAATGAAATGCTTCTACAGCCGGCTGCCAGACACCATCAAACAAATATGAAATAAACTTTCTAGGAAAGTTAGCAATAAATGTTCTTAGTTGTATTTTCTTCTTAGTGAGAAACTTTACCTCACCTTTTTGCTCCGATGGCCGTGTCGAATACAGCCGCCATAGAAGATTACAACTTTGAACATGGCTGACGTATGCAGCAACCGTATACACAAATTTAAAAAAATTGTAAAAATCAGCCAACCAGTTGCATAGGTTTTCTATATACCTTGACCACGTTTCGTCACCTCTAAGGGTGACTTCATCAGAAGGTAAGGTAATTACATAAAGGATCATATCGTCAAAGATGTACAGTGATTTAAGAGCTGAGCTGATCAAGTCATTCATTAAAATATAAGACATAATGTTCTTCAAAAAGTCAAACATTAAAACATAAGTAACACCGGCGTGGTGTGAGGAGACTCGCAGCATTTGCCTGAAGCGATTTAGGGAAATCACCGAAAACCAAAAATAAGGATGGCCAGAAGCGGGATTGAACCATCGGTTTTCCCGAATGCTAGTCCAGTGTGCTAACCATCTCACCACCTCACTTTTTTAAATTATCAGATTGACTTGATATTTTCATGAAAATCAGACAACCATAGTCAAATCATCATTTAACATCAGCTGCAAAGAGAAAATCAACAAATTAGTTCAAGCACAAACGATTATTAAATTCTGAATGGGAAGATTAACCCATTATCCCACCCTTCTTGTAAATTTTTTATATACATGTAGAAGGGAAAAGTGACAAAACAAAGCTACAAGACGGCCGGAGTGACCGAGCGGTTCTAGGCGCTACAGTCTGGAAGCGCGCGACCGCTACGGTCGCAGGTTCGAATCCTGCCTCGGGCATGGACGTGTGTGATGTCCTTAGGTTAGTTAGGTTTAAGTAGTTCTAAGTTCTAGGGGACTGATGACCTCAGAAGTTAAGTGCCATAGTGCTCAGAGCCATTTGAGCCATTTGAACCAAAGCTACAAGGGAGGGGTTTCAAGGTCAGTGAAGAAACAGGGATCACAGGGGAGCTTAACCAACACCCTGACGGTTAAACACAAAAAAAAGCATATTCGCAAAAAGCGTTCCGTATCGTCGCGGAGCCCCCATACAGGTTAAGACATTGCGGCGGGCAAATAAGATGGATGTCTTCATTTTGATATCGGAAAGACCCAATCTTCCAAGCTTTCGAGGCCTGGCCACTACTTCATACCGGACACGAAAGATATGGCGGCGCCACAGGAATCGAACAGATAGCTGTTTCAGTCTGCGGGCCTTCATCGCGGGAAGCCCTGCACAACGTAATGTACTTAACTGAAGACATAGGTTTCTAAAACCCGTACCTTGTGAAGGAGGCTAATGGAATGGCATTCATGTTCAAGGATCACCCCGTGAATACGACCAGTAGCCTCACGTCAATTTAGTGTCGCCATTTTGATCGGATTGCGATCCACTAAGATCCCTAATCTCTTATGGCGATTGACGAACGTCGCCTAAGGAAGGACGACATCATCGAAGCCTCTCAACAGTAGGAACGTGCATTTACGATCGTTAATGCTAACCACCGCGCCACCTTACTCTGTGTGATTGATGCTCTCCGTCGTGGTGCAACGATCAACTCGAAAGTGTGCTGTGTTAGCTTCGGAAACCAAAGAAGCGACTTCAGCGTGTTCATCGCCGACAAAAATGCAAACGAACTTCTTCTCTATGACAACGCAAGGCATACAAAAGTGCGCACCCGAGAGGAGCTTACGAAACTCACTGGACTGTTCTTCCTCAACCATCCTACAGCCCGTATCTCGCAGCTTCCGACTTCCACCTCCGCGAGAAGCAGTACGTGGATGATGGGGATGTTGAATGGAGCAAGACGCTCGCCCGACGACGATCAGTGGAGTGGTACCATGCGGGCACATAGCCCCTTCCAGGAAGGTGGCGTAAGACCGTCGCATTGAACGGAGGCTATGTTGAAAAATAGGGTTTGAAGTCAAATTAGTGGGGAATAATACGGTGTATTGGAATCCTGGATAAAACCTACGTGCTTTCAGAAGAAGAAGTGTTGCATTAGTTCTTGAACTATGGGGAGTTTGATACACTTTTCACTAACAGATAGGCTGATTCCTGAGGAAGGTTCGTGTATATAGTCTGTTACCTCTACCCTGACAAGTCGTCCGGCTGTAGGCAGTATTACAGGTGCGAAACCGGGTGGTGTCGCTTGTGATACACCATCAGTTCAAAAAGCTTGAGATTGCAAGATCATTGCTGAAACACCAACTGTTGAAATTCTTCACGGTAAGTGATGACAGCCTAAACCGTTGCAAGATAAAGATTTATTAAAATTCTTGACCACGGTTTCGGTATATCTAAATATACCTTCATCAGAAGTAAAATGCACTAACATCACATACTGCAATGGAGATGCATAAAACAATGGTGCCAAACGCACAATTGTTTTACTGAAACCATGGTCAAGAATTTTAATAAATCTTTATCCTGCAACTGTTTTGGCTGTCATCATTTACCGTAAAGATTGAGATTGCCTTAATAAAAAATAGAAGTTAGGATCGTGTACTAATGCTTCGGCTGTTCTACATAGTGTCCTCTCGTGTGAGTACACCACACAAAATACCCATACAGCAAGTGAAACTGGCAAAAAACATTGCGCGTCACATTGACTTGAATGTCAGTTATATCGTGAAAGCGTCACCCCATGAATTTCTGCATTTTATGGTTTTGTGATAAGTTTGTATTGATAACACCAATACAAATTGTTTCAAGAAAGAAATGTCTGTGTTTTCGTTTCAGTCAAATGGCGGCAGGCGTCCACACGCCGCTCTTTGTGTCGGGGAATCGGAGGTGTGCAGCACAAACTATGCACACACTTTTCTCTTCTTCAAAATATTTTGGAGAATGTCTTGAACATCCGATTTAGAGATGTTGCTCCATTGCCATTTGTGGTACAACAACGTGAACACACTGCGGCTGCCTGCTAAAAGTTGACTTGTCCAATGCAGCCTATTGTTTGCTGTCGCTTAAGTTCAGACTGCCACCGTAGTTACTGAGAAGACGTCACTTATACACCAGGAATAAAATCAGTCTAGTAACTTTTTGGGCACAGTATGTATAGAATACAGTGTACGCAGTATAATGGAAGATAATTAAGTAGGGGAGGCTGTCTAATCAATCACAAATATTGCTCAATTGAATGATTTGCACGCACACATGACGAACTGAACAATTCGGCAGTTCAATTAATTTCCTCGTATAACAGATTTGCCACCGTCATGATCACAAACGTCCTTTTTGTTTATTGTGTTCAGTTTCGTTTCTCTTCAAAAGGATCATCAGATCTGTTGTTGTTGTTGCGGTCTTCAGTCCTGAGACTGGTTTGATGCAGCTCTCCATGCTACTCTATCGTGTGCAAGCTTCTTCATCTCCCAGTACCTACTGCAACCTACATCCTTCTGAATCTGTTTAGTGTAGTCATCTCTTGGTCTCCCTCTACGATTTTTACCCTCCACCCTGCCCTCTAATACTAAATTGGTGATCCCTTGATACCTCAGAACATGTCCTACCAACCGATCCCTTCTTCTGGTCAAGTTGTGCCACAAACTTCTCTTCTCCCCAATCCTATTCAATACTTCCTCATTAGTTATGTGATCTACCCATCTAATCTTCAGCATTCTTCTGTAGCACCACATTTCGAAAGCTTCTATTCTCTTCTTGTCCAAACTATTTATCGTCCATGTTTCACTTCCATACATGGCTACACTCCATACAAACAGTTTCAGAAACGACTTCCTGACACTTAAATCTATACTCGATGTTAACAAATTTCTCTTCTTCAGAAACGCTTTCCTTGCCATTGTCAGTCTACATTTTATATCCTCTCTACTTCGACCATCATCAGTTATTTTGCTCCCCAAATACCAAAACTCCTTTACTACTTTAAGTGTCTCATTTCCTAATCTAATTCCCTCAGCATCACCCGACTTTATTCGACTACATACCATTATCCTCGTTTTGCTTTTGTTGATGTTCATCTTATATCCTCCTTTCAAGACACTATCCTTTCCGTTCAACTGCTCTTCCAAGTCCTTTGCTGTCTCTGACAGAATTACGATGTCATCCGCGAACTTCAAAGTTTTTATTTCTTCTCCATGGATTTTAATACCTACTCCGAATTTTTCTTTTGTTTCCTTCACTGTTTGCTCAATATACAGATTGAATAACGTCGGGGAGAGACTACAACCCTGTCTCACTCCCTTTCCAACCATTGCTTCCCTTTCATGTCCCTCGACTCTTATAACTGCCATATGATTTCTGTACAAATTGTAAATAGCCTTTCGCTCCCTGTATTTTATCCCTGCTACCTTCATAATTTGAAAGAGGGTATTCCAATCAACATTGTCAAAAGCTTTCTCTAAGTCTACAAATGCTAGAAACGTAGGTTTGCCCTTCCTTAATCTAGCTTCTAAGATAAGTCGTAGGGACAGTATTGCCTCACGTGTTCCAACATTTCTACGGAATCCCAACTGATCTTCACCGAGGTCGGCTTCTACTAGTTTTTCCATTCGTCTGTAAAGTATTCGCATTAGTATTTTGCAGCTGTGACTTATTAAACTGATAGTTCGGTAATTTTCACATCTGTCAACACCTGCTTTCTTTGGGATTGGAATTATTATATTCTTCTTGAAGTCTGAGGGTATTTCGCCTATCTCATACATCTTGCTCACCAGATGGTAGAGTTTTGTAAGGACTGGCTCTCCTAAAGCCGTCAGTAGTTCCAATGGAATGTTGTCTACTCCGGGGGCCTTGTTTCGACTCAGGTCTTTCAGTGCTCTGTCAAACTCTTCACGCAGTATCGTATCTCCTATTTCATCTTCATCTACGTCCTCTTCCATTTCCATAATACTGTCCTTAAGTACATCGCCCTTGTATAGACCCTTTATATACTCCTTCCACCTTTCTGCTTTCCCTTCTTTGCTTAGAACTGGGTTGCCATCTGAGCTCTTGATGTTCATACAAGTGGTTCTCTTATCTCCAAAGGTCTCTTTAATTTTTCTGTAGGCAGTATCTATCTTACCCCTAGTGAGATAAGCCTCTACATCCTTACATTTGTCCTCTAGCCATCCCTGCTTAGCCATTTGCACTTCCTGTCGATCTCATTTTTTAGCCGTCTGTATTCCTTTTTTCCTGCTTCATTCACTGCATTTTTCTATTTTCTCCTTTCATCAATTAAATTCAATCAGATCTATGGTAGGAAAATTCAAATGAACATTTTGAGAAATGTACATAATGAAGAAATATTTTAGCAACAGAATTTTTTACTTCAACACAGAATTTTTCTCTTGAAGATCGACACAAAAATGGAGCATTGTTTTGTCGAAGGTAAAGTAAATGTCTTTATATTGTCAATCACGCAAAATTCTCTGAATCTGTATTTTACGTTTTCTACTATAGATCTGATGATGTTTTTCAAAGAGAACCGAAACCAACCACAATAAATTTTCGAAAATCTTTGTGATCCAGATGGTGAAAAACTATTATAAACAAGCAGAGAAACCAGGCGTTGCCCAGGTAATTTATTTACAACTGTGCATACCAGGCAGCGTCTGAATTGTGTTTCTACCATAATATAGTTTTGTAGGTACAGTCAGCGGCATATGATAAATTTAAATGTCATGCATGATGAGCCAATTTTTGACGAATCTCATTGTTTATGACGTCATATGTCCTAAATATGTGTAGTACAATGATATACAGGGTGCAGATAAATTGTGTCAAGAAATTTTAATCCTGGATAACTGAAGTCAGAAGGAACCAAAATTACTGATATTGGGTGGGTCGACAACGAACAATTTTTAAACTACAGAAACATGGCGCCACGCGCTCCGACAGGCTGCGACAACCCTAGCACTGCCCATCAACCAACGAACGGCGACAGGGCAATCCCATTGCCAATAGGATTGCATGGCGACCAGTTTCCCGTAGTTTAAAAATTGTGCGTTGTCGACTTACAGAACATTATTAATTTTGGTTCTTACCGGCATCCGCTATTAAGGGGAGTTAGAAAGGAAAATTTTTTTTCACATTTTCGGTTTTTTATCTCATTATAAGTTTTTCAATGTTCCTAATAAAATGATATATATAAATATCACTTATAAAGTCACATGGGAAATATTTAATTTTTTAAAATTATAATCTACATCGGTTGCAAATGTTAAAATTTTTACGTGCATTACTTCAAGATCTAATAAAATCGGTTAGGATCTAATAAAATCGGTAATTTTTTATATAGAAGGCTGTGGATTGTTGTGTTACAAAGGTTAAATTACGAGCTTGTATTGGTCAAGCCCAGAAGGGGTATGGGCACCAGACTGAGGAAGTTGAAACAAAGTTTGAGAGACTAGAAAATTTCTGATGGTAAAACCATAGCTATGGTGAAACCATAAGAGGCAGGTTGACAGACAAAATGATTGATGAACTACAACAGTAGCATAGGAGGACCATTAGAAATAAAACTGAGGATTTGTTTAAAATGAAGCAGGCAGTATAGGCTACCTTCTTCCACAGACTGTCAACTGAGCAGGACACCACCTTTGCCCTCCTGCACCTGATTCATGGTGCAATTATTGCAATGCCCAGTACTCAAACAGTTCATACAACCATAGACATTCCATCCCAGCAGCAGTCACGGATATCATAAAACCTACTTACAGAGACCTGGCAAATCCTGAATTACTGAAGAAGTATGTGCATGGTGATTCAATAATCATGGACTCTCTTACTACCAAACAGTGTTTTTGTAGAATGAAGACAATAAAGAGGGGAGGGGGGGGGGGGGTGACTGATGCTGTTATTGCTTTTAATGATGGCAACATTAGTAGGGTGAAAGCGCTACAGTATATGAGAATTAATCCTGGAGCAAACTGCATCAGAAAACTTGAACCGATGGACGATGCTGACATTGATAAAGCAAAGTATGCTGCACACTTGGCCACAAAGGAGTCCAGAAAGAAGAAAAGAAGAAAACATTTGGAAAAAGATCAAAAGGATGATATACAGTATGCTGCAGGGTCTTTCTGAGTGACTAAAAAGAAAAAAAAATTAAGCCTATACTAAGTGAGTTACAGTCTTTAGAAACTTTATAATCCGTTCCTGAAAACTTACATTTTCTGCTGCATTTTTCTCTAAATCTCAGAAACCACTTCCGACTAAAGTATTCAAATTTTCAGGGAGTAATAACATACATATCCTACTCTACTGAACTAAAAGAAGAACATGATGTTATGTTAATTAAAATTATTTATGATAAAGTACAAAAAAGTACACAAAATTTTAACAGTGTAATTAAAAAATTGTATTTTCGAAAGCAGTGGCTGAAATGCAATTATTGTAGTTCAGTAGACTCAGAACATACAGTTTAATGTCCTGTAAAAGTTTCATGTCAATGGCTACAGTGGTTCCTGAAATACAGGGAAGTCAAGTCACTAAATTTAACGTTGTTGAGATAGGGCGTTCCCACTCCCCTTAAAATTTCATGACAATTTTTCTCCACCCTGTATATTATAGGTACATTCAGGGACATATGTGGATACTATCTGCAAAATTTATGAGAATAGAGATAGAAGCGAAGAAGTAATACATTTAAACGTCATCCTTGATGCGGCAATTTCTCATGTATCTCATTGTTTATGACGTCATGTTTCCTAAGCTATATCGTACAGTGCTATAATGTTGCAGTTAGATTCAGTGGTATATGCGCATGCTATCTGCAAAATGTGTCACGAATTCAGTCAGTAGTAAAGAAGTAATAAATTATAATGCTATGTCTCACGCAATACTTTTGCTGCTTTACAAAGGCAGTCAGTACACTTGACACATTTTATTTTCGATTTATATTCAGTCACTGTGTCACTCTGATTACTCACACTTCGCTGTTTGTTTTTATTCACTCACTGCACAGCTGTTTCGGTTCCTCCCTTCGTCACTGATAAGAAACTGACGTTCTAATCCACAACAGGTCTTGCTTTATATATCCCTACTAATGGGTAACCCAATAGTGGCCATTTCCAGCACGTACGAAAAAGGCTTCGAATGATCCACAATGTTCCAGAACATTCCATAACATTCGAGAGTGATCTGCAATGTTCCATAATGACCTGAGTTACGGCATGATTCCGAACATTTTGGAATCTGCCGGAATGCCCCAGATTATCCTTGAGCATTCCGGCTCATCGAGGAACATTTCTGAACGTTCTGTAATGGTTTGGAATTCTCTAGAATACTCTTGAGTGTTCTGGAACGTTCTCGAATACTCTCTAATGTACTACAAATTTTTAGAGAACGTGACTTCCCAGCCCTTATATCTTCAAAAGCACGCCCTCAGGTAAAAACTGGAACCTTCTTCGTGGATGAGGGATAGAAGACTACCACACCATATAACTCGCTTGATCGTTCCGGGACTCGTTTCTGAGTTTGAGCGCCACGCGGACTGTTCACTTTTATAACACACATTGAATAACAGCATCGCGAATCCCGAGACACTGTCTCACAATTTATAAAATAATTTACCTGTGTTGAAATGCACACCGACTCTTTGTAAACACTCTAACAGTCAACTGTATCTACTTTACAGCGACACAGGGACGAAAATACAAAACTATGTATTCCACCTGCAAAACTATAAAACAACGAAATGTGTTAACGTTTGCCATATAGAACAGGTTTTGCTTTTGAGGGAAGCGTATTCATTGCTGTAAGAAAAAAAAAAATACGTCCCGTAAGGTCCATGTTTCGAGAAAAATAAATGCTCAAACTGTAGTCAGAGGAGCAACTGAGGTTTCCATTAGCCCCAGATTCAACGTCAAGAGTGGTAAACTCATAGAAAACCGACCTAAGGCCTCGTTCAAACAGGGCGATAATTGCTCGGTTACAGAATCGGGCGGGGCGTGCTGGATTCATTTATTTGAGTGTAGTCATAATTGTTGAGAAGCAAGCAAGCGTTAGTCCAGTCGCGCGGTAACCGCATTTCCACCGCCGAAATATCAAATCACGCGGCGAATGGCTCTGAGCACTATGGGACTCAACTGCTGCGGTTATCAGTCCCTTAGAACTTAGAACTACTTAAACCTAACTAACCTAAGGACATCAGACACATCCATGCCCGAGACAGGATTCGAACCTGCGACCGTAGCAGTCCCGCGGTTCCGGACTGCGCGCCCACAGCCGGGAGACCACCGCGGACGGAAACCACGCGGCGACCTTGCGATTCTGTTTCTGTGGAATCCCGCGAGAGCGTTTAACTTCGTTGCGGGCACCGCGTCTTTCGGACTTCTCAACGCCACAAGCTTGCAGTGGATCCCTTCGACACTGAAGTGTTTATTGATGAAGTACAGAAACGACCTGCATTATGGGATCTTCAGAGTGATGAATATTCTAATAAAACTGTCAAGAACCAAGCTTGGGAAGAATTGGTGGATATATTTGGAAATGATGAGGATACGTCGGAAAAAAGGATTATTTTTAGTAAGTAGGTATTCATTGAACAAAAATGAACTTACATAGAAATATATTTTTCTGTCTTGCCAGGAAACACACCCGTCACTCCTTCCTGCCCGCAAGGTGTTTAGATTAGCCATTGGTGCAGTATATAAAGTATCTTCATACTTCATACCATCTCTAGTCATAAAGTACACGCCAACCGCTTACTAACCGCGATTGGACAGCGCCTGTCTGTACACCCAGGCCGTCGTTTTGCGATTCAAGCAGCACGATTCCCGCGTGTCTGAACGAGGCCTGAAACTCGACGAAATGAAATATTCCCGTCGCCGATAACAGTGTGCCGTGTCGTTAACTTAGCGAGTGTCAACTGAGGCAACTACACTGTCCGTAATGATGACAAGGATACTGTGTCTTGCGAAATGGTAGATATTGCACTTTCAGATAACTGTACCAAACAAATACTTCAACAGCCCACACGCCACACAAGCATTTAAGATATCTGAAAATAAACAGACCTGAGCTTTTATGTACACAGTACCCCAGGATAGCGACAATAACTAAACTCAAAATAATAAAAAAGACTGTAAAGCAGATTTACAGAGATATTTGTACATACAGCAAACAAAATGAGAATATTTAACTCAAACTCTGCATACATAGAGGAGCTACGGATTAAGTTTAAATTTACCTTTCTTAGCGCTCTGTTTTGAGTATGAACGTTTTGGTGTGCGGGGAATGTGCACTGGGTTGACACTTAATGGCTGACTAGTTTCGATCATTGGAGCCGGATCCGAGCTCGGAACGCACCCTCTCGTTTACTGTGTCCTTAGTGAGTGAACCACCCGAACACAGTTTTGATCTGTCTGGAAAACAAGGCTACAAAGCGCAAGGTTCATTCTGAAAAATACACATCCTTTGTTCCAAGAGTGTTGGTATCTCTGTGAAGTTTGTACAGAAGGAGAGAGGTACTGAGCGAATGGAAAGCATGAAGATGTGTCATGAATCGTCCCTGTATTGCTTAGTATTGCTCATTGTGAGAGTAATTGAGGAAGATACACTACTGGCCATTAAAGTTGCTACACCACGAAGATGACGTGCTACAAACGCGAAATTTAACAGACAGGAAGAAGATACTATGATATGCAAATGATTAGCTTTTCAGAGCATTCACACAAGGTTGGCGCCGGTGGCACTACCTACAACGTGCTGACATGAGGAAAGTTTCCAATCGATTTCTCATACACAAACAGCAGATGACCGGCGTTGCCAGGTGAAACGGTGTTGTGATACCTCGTGTAAGGAGCAGAAATGCGTACCATCACGTTTTCGACTTTGATAAAGGTCAGATTGTAGCCTATCGCGATTGTGGTTTATCGTATCGCGACATTGCAGCTCGCGTTGGTCGAGATCCAATGACTGTTAGCAGAATATGGAATCGGTGGGTTCAGGAGGGCAATACGGAAGGCTGTGCTGGATCCCAACGGCCTCGTTTCACTAGCAGTCGAGATGACAGGCGTCTTATCCCATCTACGAACAGTTCGACGACGTTTGCAGTAGCATGGACTATCAGCTTGGAGACCACGGCTGCAGTTACCCTTGACACTGCATCACAGACAGGAGCGCCTGCGATGGTGTAGCTGGGTGCACGAATGGCTAAACGTCATTTTTTCGGATGAATACAGGTTCTCTTTACAGCACCATGATGGTCGCATCCGTGCTTGGCGACATTGCGGTGAACGCACATTGCAAGCGTGTATTCGTTATCGCCATACTGGCGTATCACCAGGCGTGATGGTGTGGGGTGCCATTGGTTACACGTCTCGGTCACCTCTTGTTCGCATTGACGGCACTTTGAACAGTGGACGTTACATTACAGCTGTGTTACGACCTGTAGCTCTACCCTTCATTCGATCCCTGCGAAACCCTACTTTTCAGCAGGATAATGCACGACCGCAAATTGCACGTCCTGTACGGGCCTTTCTGGATACAGAAAATGTTCGACTGCTGCCCTGGCTAGCACTTTCTCCAGATCTCTCACCAACTGAAAACGTCTGGTCAGTGGTGGCCGAGCAACTGGCTCGTCACAATACGCCAGTCACTACTCTTGATGAACAGTGGTTCGTATTGAAGCTGCATGAGCACCTGTACCTGTACACACCTTCCAAGCTCTGTTTGACTCAATGCCCAGGCGTATCAAGGCCGTTATTACGGCCAGAGGTGGTTGTTCTGGGTACTGATTTCTCAGGGCCTATGCACCCAAATTGCGTGAAAATGTAATCACATGTCGCTTCTAGTATAATACATTTGTCGAATGAATACCCGTTTATCATCTGCATTTCCGCTTGGTGTGGCAATTTTAATGGCCAGTAGTGTACATGGCTGTCGCATTTGTGGGGGCAAGTGAGATGAACTGGCAGCAACATTCGCTGTCAGCCAGCCATATGAGATCGCTCTGATTTTTGCAAAATAATCAAAAGAGCGAAGACGATCAAATATGGTGATTAACTCCAAACGCCAGCAGCACGAACACTAAGGTTGTGTTTCGATTATATTACTGAATTTTAACGAGGCGTGGCTACACAGGGGCCCCCAACTAATTTCGATGCGCCTTAACTCACTAACAGGAGACAATTCAAAATTAACTTATCTACATTTACGCCTATGTGATTACTCTGTAAGTGCCTGGCGTGCTAAGTCAAATCAATTAGCATTCGATACTAGGGGGTAAGATAATGGAATGTAGTAGAATGAATCTGGTGATGCTGAAAGAAAATTAGGAAACAAAACACTTGTAGATGAGTTTTGCTATTTGGGCAGCAATATAATTGATGATGACCTTTGCAGAGGGGATATAAAATTTAGACGGGCAACATTAAGGAAAACGTTTCTGAAGAAGAGAAATTTGTTAAGATCGAATATACTTAAGTGTTGTAAGTATAGCTGTGTGATGTGATACTTCAGATAGTATTCTTGCTTCAGGCAAATTTGTTACCAAGAAGTGGGCGAATATTCGTGATTCCTTCCACATAAGTGAGAGGATTTATATGTCATCCGTAAAATCTGGCAGAACCGGCCGCTGTGGCCGAGCAGTTCCAGGCGCTTCAGCCCGGAACCACGCTGCTGCTACGGTCGCAGGTCCGAATCCTGCCTCGGGCATGGATGTGAGTGATGTCCTTAGGTTAGTTAGGTTTAAGTAGTTGTAAGTCTAGGAGACCTCAGATGTTAAGTCCCATAGTGCTTAGAGCCATTTGAACCATACGAAATCTGACAGTGAGAGGTAGTCACCCAGAAAGTATATATACAGTAAACAGCTTCAATTTTTGAAGAGAACCACAGAAACACAGGATGTCCGACTGCCGACAGTTTCCCACTCACTGACAATGAGGAGGTTACGGAAAGATAACTTTTTGATGACACTTTTTCGGTCACTGGCGACGCTGAGCATCGAGAAAAAGGTGGTAATGAGACGATCACAGAGGAAGTACGTAGTTGTAAAACAGTAGAATCACACAATAATAATAAAAAGGAAACTTGACCCTGTAGAAAAAAATGTTCAAATCTGTGTGAAATCTTATGGGACTTAACAGCTAAGGACATCAGTCCCTAAGCTTACACACTACTTAACCTAAATTATCCTAGGGACAAACACTCACACCCATGCCCGAGGGAGGACTCGAACCTCTGCCGGGTGTGTGTGTGTGTGTTTTTTTGAGGTTTACGGGCGCTAAACAGCGTAGTCATCAGCGCCCAACCTCTGCCGGGACCGACCCTGTAGAGGTACAGGTGATTAATGCGCTACACAGAAAACCCAGTCGGCATATGTCTTTTTTTTTCAGCGGGCTAGTTCCAACTTTGGAAACATTTGATGGCGATAAGGTAGTCGAGTTTCAGGGTTATGCAGCTTGCCTTCGAAACTAAGAAACGTAAAATGTTATTGGAAAACGTTAATACAACCGCTTACCCTAGTATATCATGTGCGTGCACGCCAAGTTTCCCTCTCTATCAGGACCAACAATCTACGTATGTTGCAGCAAATAGTCTGCCACTGACTACCGACACACAGTATTGCGAACAAGCAGTGGAACAATTTTCAGGAACATCCCCCCGCAACATTGCATTTAATTCGGAATGACATAGGCACTGCAATATCGTATTTATCCGCCGACATAGCGCAAGCGACTTTCAAGTAACATGTCTCCATGTACAGGAATATACATAACTGATATACGAGTGCAGGTTGTAGGCATGTGGATGACGACATATGGAGGTATGGGTGTGGCCGTGAGTCTCGCTCTAATAGCCAAATCGGTTAAGGCGACCGCTCGCGAAAGCGGGAAATCCGGGTTCAAGTCTTGGTCCGGCACAAATTTCCATTGTCGTCTTTCCAACACACAGCTGATGGCTGTCCATATTCGCAACTGAGAATACATTTCATCTAAATCAACATCTAAATGAATACTCTGCAATTCACATTTAACTGTCTGGCAGAGGGTTCATCGAACCATCTTTACAATTCTCTATATTCCAATCTCGTATAGCGCGCGCGAAGAATGAACACCTATTCCGTACGAGCTCTGATTTCCCTTATTTTATCTTGGTGATCGTTCCTCCCTATGTATCAACAAAATATTTTCGCATTCGGAGGAGAAAGTCGGTGATTGGGATTTAGTGAGAAGATTCCGTCGAAACGAAAAACGCCTTTATTTTAATGATGTCCATCCCAAATCCTGTATAATTTCTGTGACTCTCTCTCCCATATTTCGCGATAACACAGAACGTGCTGCCTTTCTTTGAACTTTTTCGATGTACTCCGTCACTCCTATCTGGTAAGCATCCCATACCGCGGAGTAGTATTCTAAAAGAGGACGGACAAGCGTAGTGTAGGCAGTCTCCTTAGTAGGTCTGTTACATTTTCTAAGTGTCCTGCCAGTAAAACGCAGTCTTTGGTTAGCCTTCCCGACAACATTTTTTGTGTGTTCTTTCCAATTTAAATTGTTCGTAATTTTAATACCTAAGTATTTAGTTGAATTTACGGCTTTTAGATTAGACTGACTTATCGTGTCACCGAAGTTTAACGCGTTCCTTTTAGCACTCATATGGATGACCTCACAATTTTCGTTATTTAAGGTCAACTGTCACTTTCGCACCATTCCGACATTTCTTCTAAATCGTTTTGCAGTTTGTTTTGATCTTCTGATGACTTTATTAGTCGATACACGACAGCGTCATCTGCAAACAACCGAAGACGGCTGCTCAGATTGTCTCCCAAATCATTTATATGGATAAGGAACAGGAAAGGGCCTATAACACTACCTTGGAGAACGCCAGAAATCACTTCTGTTTTACTCGATGACTTTCCGTCAATTACAACGAACTGTGACCTCTCTGACAGGAAATCACAGATCCAGTCACAAACTGAGACGATGTTCCATAAGCACGCAATTTCACTACGAGCCGCTCGTGTGGTACAGTGGTAAAAGCCTTCTGAAAATCCAGAAATACTGAATCGATGTGAAAACCCTTGTCAATAGCACTCAGCACTTGATGTGAATAAAGTGTTAGTTGTGTTTCACAGGAACGATGTTTTCTAAACCCATGATGGCTGTGTGTCAATAGACCATTTTCTTCGAGGTAATTCATTATGTTCGAACAAAATTTATGTCTAAAATCCTGCTGTATATCGACGTTAACGATATGGGCCTGTAATTTAGTGGATTACTCCTACTACCTATCTTGAATTTTGGTGTGACCTGTGCAAGTTTCCAGTCTTTGGGTACGGATCTTTCGTCGAGCGAACGGTTGTATATGATTGTTAAATATGGAGCTAATGCATCAGCATACTCCGAAAGGAACTTAATTGGTATACAGCCTCTACCAGAACATTTTTTGCATTTCGTAACGGCTGTAGCCGCCGCAGTGTCCGTTCCTTCTGACATCCGAAGGAACATTGCAACGAAATTCGGAATAATAAAGGCACTTCAATAGCATATTTACCGACCCCATGTCTAACCAAAGAGAGGACGGCAGGTGGGGAGGGGAGGGGGGGTTAACGTCTGATTCACTTCCTTATTTTTCCGCAGCTAAAACTACTCATCAGATTACCATAGTTATCAAATCTTAGTCATTTCTCACGTGGTACGTAATTAAAGCTGCACTGTAAATTCTGTCTTTGGTTGGCACAGACATACTCTGTTTCATCCACAGCTCAAGTAGTTCTGCCACTCACGGCTACATGGCGCTGGCATCTTTTACTCAGAGATTCCTATTCGATGTTGGCTTAAAATGGAAAAAATAAAAATAAAAGCAGACATTCATTTCTTCTCTCTTAACTTCATCCTAGCGTAAAGAATGAAACTTTAAATTTTTCATTACAGTTTCTCGTGTGTGGAGAACACAGGATGTTTCAAAAAGAATATACGTATTATAGGGTGTTATGTTGCCAAAACTACTGATCGCTGTACCGCCGCTCGGTTACTGGAGGAACGAATGCATTGTCTAGTTTATCCCGCTAGACGTCGCTTGTCCTTTGCTTGTTTGGTTGCTGTCAAGGGCGGATTGGGAGGAGGGGGGGGGGGGGGGGCAGGAAGAGACACTTAGCTCACACCCCCCGACGGTTCAAGAGAGAGAGAATTTCCGCATAATCACAATTTTTACTTACAAGGACAAATAGTACCTTGTCTTGTTTGGCGTTTATATGAGGAACCAACGTATTTCAGTCATGAATAGTACTTCACTTCTTGTTGAAAGGCACGGTGAATAATCCATAAGGTACCAAAATTGTAAACGTGAAAGTAACTCTGTCTGTCTCTCACATTTTCACGGCAAAACCATTGAATTGAATTTAATGAAGTTTCGTGTGGAGATAACTTGAAATCTGACATTTTTTTAAAAAAAAATTATATTATTTGGCAGAGGCGATAATAGACGGCAATTAACAAACATTGTTTTGTTAATTGACAATGTTTCACGAAGAAAACTAGTCGATATTGGCGAATCATGGCAATAAAATCTTTGTTTGCAATGCACTCTTTTGCAGTACGTTGCGAGGCGATAACAGCTACATCAAACTGGGAAGTACGAGACTACACATCTCAGAAAGATCTATGTAAAGTCCACGAGGGCATATGATTACCTTTAACGTTTCATCCATAGTAATTTATGTCTTTTGACTGCACCTGGCGGAGCGAATCCGAAAGACATCACAAAAATGATGTTTTTGGGTGAACCATAAAAAATAAACATATGATCTTGCGAAATTTTTTGTAGAGGTTTATGAGATCTGTATTGTAGTAAGACATCAAATTATGTACCGTATATTAACTAGGCACTATGCTGCTGGCGACGAACTCTTTACTTTATACAGCAAACTCCTTTTAAACGGCTGAACAGACTTCATAAGACACATGTCGCGACAAATCTGATTAAGCTAGTTTTCAAACAAAACAAAAATCTGCATTGAAATCGATGCATTCGTGTCGATGCAGTGATGACATAGACATACAAATATTTTAAACAACCCACTTCGTGCGATGCTGCAGCGCAGGGGCCTGCGCACATCGTCAGCTGTGTTGCTTTCCTACCATAAGAATGCTACTGATACCGAAACGAAGCTGCAGGTAAAAACTAAATGAATATATCAATATAAAAAATAGACACTGTTACTAATCGATGAAGAACTTTCGGAAATGCCTACAGGTAGCTCAGAGCCAACATGCCCGAGGGAGGACTCGAACGTCCGACGGAGGGAGCCGCGCGAACCGTGGCAAGACGCCCCAAACCGCGCGGCTACCCCGCGCGGCAGCAGTGTACAGCTATGCTTTGAACTGACCAACAGACCCAATTTTCAGACACAATCTCCAGAGGAGTACTACCGTATATCAGTGTTCATACCCTTTCTTATTCATTATTTAAATGAAATGTCATTAAGGCTCTCTACAACTCAGCTGCAGAAAATCGGACATCTACAAAAATTACTGACGCAAAAGTTTAGCGATAAAGAAACTAGGGCATGTTTTGTAAAGTTCCGAACAATAAACAGACGATCTCCCATGTTTCGTAGCTTTGAAGGGAGAGCTGCAGATCTGGCAACAAATGGACAAAAATATGAAAAAGTTTCCAACAGAGCTCTATAAAAAAGCAACAGCGTGCCAAATGTTAGTCGCGTGTTAGTTGTACGCATTTCCTGTAATGAACAGCACTGCAGACAGACCATTTTCAGCCTTACACAGTCTAAAGACATATCTTCTCAGCAGGATGACAAAAGATCGCTTAAATGAACTGGCACTGATACATTATGTGATCAAAAGTATCCGGACACCCCCAAAAACATACGCTTTTCGTATTAGGTGTATTGTGCTGCCACCTACTGCCAGGTACTCCATATCGGCGACCTCAGTAGTCATTCGACATCGTGAGAGAGCAGAATGGGGCGCTCCGCGGAACTCGCGGACTTCGTACGTGGTCAGGTGATTGGGTGTCACTTGTGTCATACGTCCGTACGCGAGATTTCCACACTGCTAAACATCCCTAGGTCCATTGTTTCCGATGTGATCTGAAGTGGAAACGTGAAGGGACAAAACCGTACAGGCCGACCTCGTCCGTTAACTGACAGAGACCGCCGATAGTTGAAAAGAGTTGCCGGCCGCGGTGGTCTCGCGGTTCTAGGCGCGCAGTCCGGAACCGTGCGACTGCTATGGTCGCAGGTTCGAATCCTGCCTCGGGCATGGATGTGTGTGATGTCCTTAGTTAGTTAGGTTTAAGTAGTTCTAAGTTCTAGGGGACTAATGACCACAGCAGTTGAGTCCCATAGTGCTCAGAGCCATTTGAACCATTTGAAGAGAGTCGTAATGTGTAACAGGCAAACCAGACCATCACACAAGAATTCCAAACTGCATCAGAATCCACTGAAAGTACTATGACAGTTAGGCAGGAGGTGAGAAAACTTGGATTTCATGGTCGAGCGGCTGCTCATAAGCCATACATCACGCCGGTAAATGCCTAATGACGCCTCGCTTGGTGTAAGGAGCGCAAGTAATGGACGATTGAATAGTGGAAAAACGTTGTGTCGAATGACGAATCACGGTACACAATGTGGTGGCCCGATGGCAGGGTATTGGTATGGCGAATGCCCGGTGTACGTCATCTGCCAGCGTGTGTGGTGCTAACGGTAAAATTCGAAGGTGTTGGTGTTATGATGTGGTCATGTTTTTAAAGGAGTGCGCTTGCACCCCTTGTTGTTTTGCGTAGCGCGGTCATAGCACAGGCCAACATTGATGTTTTAAGCAGCTTCTTGCTTCCCACTGTTGAAGAGCAATTCGGGAATGGCGATTGCATCTTTCAACACGATAGAGCGCCTGTTCATAATGCACGGCGTGTGGCGGGGTGATTACACGACAATAACATCCCTGTAATGGACTGGCCTGCACATACTCCCGACTCCTACAGAAGACCTTTGGGATGTTTTGGAACGCCGACTTCGTGCCAGGCCTCACCGACCCACATCGATACCTCTCCTCAGCGCAGCACTCCGTTAAGAATGGGCTGCAATTCCCCAAGAAACCTTCCAGCACCTGATTAAGCGTATGCATGCGAGAGTGGATGTTCTCATCAAGGATAAGTGTGGGCCAACATCATATTGAATTCCAGCATTACCGATGGAGAGCGCCACGAGCTTGTAAGTCATTTTCAGCTAGGTGTTCGGATACTTTTGATGACATAATGTACATACTCATCAAGGTATTGCATCAACGCTGAACGCTAAGTAAGTGTTTGGCATCTTCTATGAGAAACACAATAGGAAACTTTCATTGCATCATTGGTAATAATGCCTGTGATAAAATTATGACTGTAATAAAATTATATTTCTGGTAACTGTATCATGTGTGAAAACGACTGTGATAACATTAATTTCAATGTGTGAGTGTATTTTAAAATTAGGCTCACAAAATCTATAAGGACATGTGCGTACTTCTAATTTTTGTGCCGTCCCCCCCCCCCCCCCTCCCCCCCCCCCCAACACAAAATTTTGTATCCGCCACTCCACACCAAAAATCAATTTATGTTCTTGAGTTTGCAATATGTAATACTGTGATTACAGTGCAAAATAGTTTCAGGTTGACGTACCAAACTCATCATCTGAGTGGGGGAGCATTCGCAGATGGTCTCGACATTTTGTAGACATAGGATGTGTATGCGAAAGAAAGAGTTCTGGCCGCCCTCGTCTCTCTGACGAAAATGTCGCACAAATTGAAACCGCTTTCCAACGAAATCCTATAAAAAATCAACTCGTCATGGAGTTACAATTTCCTACACCAACAATTTGGCTTGATTTGAAGCGTCGCCTGGTTATGAAGCCGTACAAGTTACACCTGTTACAGACTGCACTTCTCGACTACAAACGCCAAAAGTGGGGCGTTTTCAGAGGAACTTCAGGATGCTACTGACAAACACTTTTGTTCAACGCATCGTATACAGGAAGAACTGACTTCCCATCTTAGTGGGAAAGTAAATAAACACAATGTTCGAATTTAGGGGATACAGGTCACACATGCACATGCTGAACATGTGCGAGATTCACCCAATGTGTTTTTTTGCACTTATCTGTTTACGGCACATTTTTCTTTCATGGAAACACGATTAAAGGTCAGCAGTATCTTGCTATGTTACAAAACTTATTGTTTTCGAGATTAAACGAGGACAGCTTCATTCTTCAACAAAACCAGGCATCCCCTCAATGGAGTTGCCAAGTGCCTGAATATCTGAATGGAACTCTATCAAGGCGTTCAATTTGCCATAAAACAGCAGGCGACTTAGCACTTCTCAGCTGGCTTCCACAGTCATGAGATTTGACAACCTGTGGTTTCTTCCTATGGGATTTCATTTAGGACAACGGTTATGCACCAACACTACCAGAGGACATAAAAGAGTAGAGGAACTAGATCTATACTGCCATAACATCAGTGGCGATGGGTTTACATACCCGAGTATTGGAGGAATTCGAGTACCAATGTGAAATTGTCCGTGTCGCTAGTGGAGGGCTTATTGAACATCTGCGTTCTAAACTTGAGATATTCGTATGCGTTCGAAATATGTATCTTCTTTTTGAAACACACTATATATCTGCAAATACTGAATTAAAATATACTCAAGTTTAAATGAAATTTTGAAAACCCTGAAAAAAAAAGTGCTACGGTATATTGTGTTCCTGTGTGGTTGGGAAGTTTGATTAAATAGATGATCAACTTTATACAACTCAGTGCACCCATGTTGTGAGTAATATTACGACGCCATCAGTGCGACAACTACAAACTGTGGGACTACTCTGTTACCAACAGAATCAGTCTGCAATGCACTTGCCAGCTACGGTGCAGTAATAGTTTGCAGAACAAAATGTCACTTCTCGACTGAAATCCACACCAGACCTCAGTTCCATTGAAAACTTTTGGGCGTAGGTAAAACATATCATGCGAGAAAACTTGTCTAACCTGCTGACCATGTTGGAAATTCGCTCTAGCTGCCTCGGGGCACGCAGCAGAAAATGAGTTTTATTGCTCATCCCACAGACTCCCTTCCCCACAAGATTCAGATGGTCAGTGAAATGGAGGGCCTTTGAACAGGATATTAAGTGGTAAAGAAACCACATGCTGTGTCCTTTTGAAAGCCGGAAGAATCTTATTATGAAACATGAACTGTTCGTTCTCCTCATTTCGTGTTTTATATGCATTAAATAGCTTAAGCAGTAAAATAAAACAGAAACTCCAAAAGTTTAATTCGATCTTAATCCTATAGTCGTGTAGTTGCTGATCTGTCTACCGACTGCTGCATCGACTTTTTTTTTAAAGTCACTGTATTAAGTGCTGCGATATTTACGAGTTTCCTTCTGTTGCTCCTCCCTTGATTGCACCTCCAGACCTTATCAACCTATTCCACGTCTGAAACCCTGGGAATGATACGCAGCAGATCTGCTTGTGTGTTTGACTTCATGCTGAGTGTGAATAAGGCGTAGCTTCCTCAATTTCAGTCACAAATGTCTTTTACTTTTATGATTTGTACTTACGCTCGGTAATGCGATTGGCTACTTCGAAATATGGGTGACAATTCAAATTTCAGCCACCGCCCCTTTTCGTGCTATCAAGTGAACGTGTTGCGATGAAGTGGAGAGATAAGTGAGGGACGTTGCTAGGTAAATTTTCTACATGACTTGGTTTATCTGCCGTGTTAATGAAAGTACCAAGCCTGGACACTGTGATGAAGTGGGAGATGAGTAGGAACATTTATAGCTAAATTTCCTGCATGACTAGGTTTATCGAACATGTTAATTAATAATTAATATATCGAATGAGGATGATGCTAATGTTCCTTAGAGTGGCACTGATAAGATACTTGCACACTGTCATTTAGCTTACAGTTCGTGCAGATAAGCTGCCAATATAAATACAGTAGCCTCTTTCAAAACAATGTTTTCTCAATGAGAATAGTTGATGAGACGCATTCTTCAAGTCATAAAAATGCTTTTGATTTGTATTTTGGCGTTGCCTGCTTTTACAGTGGCTCTTCCTGTTAGAAGCACCGCAGGAGACTCTACATGTGGATACAGTGTAAGTAAGAAGATCAATAATTAAATTTATAAACAAGTTAACATTGTTAGCAATAGAGATTCATTTCAGAATTATGAATAATGCCATTAGATACCTTTATCAAATTACAGAAATACATGTTTTAGATAGTAAAACTGAGCGAGGTGGCGCAGTTTTACGACACTAGACGCATATTCGTCCCAGGTGCGGATTCTGCGTGGAAACTGGGGAGGTTTGTGTGGAGGGAGGGAGGGGGAAAGGAGGGAGGGCGTAGCTACAGTACTTCGTCCCTTCTATCCCCGTCCACCTCCCACACTCAATATACTTTGCGGGCACCTTCACTTGCAAAATGCCTAGAGTTACAAAAATATAACAATGAATACATAAGTTAATGATGATGAGGTCCCATACTCTGAGGAGCGTACATTTCTGCTTTGTTATTAGCAAAAAATATGGCCCGTCTGTGAGTGTGTGCCTATTTCTAGGCAAGGTCCTAGCGGAGGTTGTTTGCCATTGCCTTCCTCCAGCCGTAATGAATGATGATGATGACACAATAACACCCAGTCATCTCGAGTCAGGTAAAATCTCTGACGCCGCCTGTAATCGAACCCAGAACCGCGTGCGCGGGAAGCGAGAATGCTACCGCAAGACCACGGACTGCAGACAGAAATACATGAAGTAAACACATAGTTTTAGAAGCATTCGCCCGAAAATATGACAAACTCATATGCCACTGAACTGATTTAAGAACTATATGAGGAACAAACTGTCACAAATTTACAACATGGTAATTTACAAGAAATAAAATCTAAATAGCCATTCATTATTGCCAGTATTGCACTACAATTGTGAAAGCAGGTCTTGAGACTGTGGCTATACGAAGGAGCGTGTAAATGGGGAAAATTGTGTTTCTTTTAGTTGTTTCTGCTTGGAAAAGTTAATATTTCATTTATTGCTTTCTTAGTGAAGTGTCTTTCCAACGACGTTTTCTCACTCAACTACAAGTGGTTTGCCAGTCCTACCTATCAGCTAACGAAACGTGCCGGATTTGGTATTAGCAGAAAATATGGCCAGTCCGTGAGTGTGTGCCTATTTCTGGGCGGGAAGTTTTCTGGAGCGGAATCCACGCTACAAATGCGTCCACATGGGCAAAGATTCAGAAAAGTGTCCTATGTTAATCATGCATGAATTTTCGATTGTTCTTGTCACTTTTGAGACTAAGTTCTTTCTCCGAAAGTTAGTAGAGAATTTTGGATAGTGGTATATGTAATGTACAAACACTTTTAGCAAAATATTTTTAGAAGATCCATACGAACCCCGACCCCCTTTAGATGGATTTGCGCCTGGCTCATCTGACTATCCGAATTTTGGTTCCGTGTATTTCCCTAAAAAAATCACTTAAGAAATATTCCAGGATGGTTCCTTCGAAAAGGATATGTCCAGGACTCGAACTCGGGACCTTTGCCATTCCCGGGAAAGTGCTCTACCAACTCAGTACAGCACTTTCCCGCGAAAGGCAAAGGTCCCGAGTTCGAGTCTCGGTCCGGCACCTCAGTTTTAATCTATCAGGAAGTTCCATATCAGCGCACACTCCGCTGCAGAATGAAAATAAAATCTCATTCATGATATGTCCAGTTTTCTTCCCTATTCCTTCCCAGTATATATATATATATATATATATATATATATATATATATATATATATATATATATATATATATATATATATATATCGGCTGTCATTACTAAAACAATTGGGTTGCATAGGCTTACTTACTGGAGCAAAATACTCATTTCACAGGTTATAGGTTACTGAGACCACTCATTTATTTACCATGCTGTCCATTGCACTAATTTAGGAGGTATTAGTTTAAAAGCTCATGAATAGGAACATAACTGCCTACAGCTTACATTTGTTAAATTTCAAATAGCTTGAACACACTTTCAAAAATGAATCTACCGTCTTCTTCATCTACATCTACGTAGATACTCCGCAAGCCACAGTACGGTGCGTGGTGGAGGATACCCTGTACCACTACTTGTCATTTCTCCTCCTGTACCACTCGCAAACAGAGCAAGGAAAAACGACTGTCTGTACGAATGCGTATGAGCCCCCATTTCTCGTATATTGTCTTCATGGTCTTTACGCGCAATGTATGTTGGCGGCAGTTGAATCGTTCGGCATTCAGCTTCAAATAACGGTACTCAAAATTTTCTCAATAGTGTTTCTCGAAAAGAACATCAACTTCCCACCAGGGATTCCCATTTGTGGTCAGTATCTCCGTAACACTCACGATTTGTTCGAACCTACTGGTAACAAATCTAGCAGCCCGCCCCTGATTAGCTTCAATGTCTTTTTTGAATCCGACCTGGAACAAATCCCAAACACTCGAGCAATACTCAACAATAGGTCATACAAACGTTCTGTATAGAGAATGAGATGTTCACTCTGCAGCGTAGTGTGCGCTGATATGAAACTTCCTGGCAGATCAAAACTGTGTGCCCGACCGAGACTCAAACTCGGGACCTTTGCCTTTCGCGGGCAAGTGCTTCGGTATCTCAGATGGTAGAGCACTTGCCCGCGAAAGACAAAGGTCCCGAGTTCGAGTCTCGGTCGGGCACACAGTTTTGATCTGCCAGGAAGTTTCATATCAGCGCACACTCCGCTGTAGAGTGAAAATCTCATTCTGGAAACATCCCCCAGGCTGTGGCTAAGCCATGTCTCCGCAGTACTCTTTCTTTCAGGTTCGCAGAAGAGCTTCTGTAAAGTTTGGAAGGTAGGAGACGAGATACTGGCAGAAGTAAAGCTGTGAGGAGCGGGCGTGAGTCGTGCTTCGGTAGCTCAGATGGTAGATCACTTGCCCGCGAAAGGCAAAGGTCCCGAGATCGAGTCTCGGTCGGGCGCACAGTTTTGATCTGCCAGGAAGTTTCGTTCTGTATACGGTCTCCTTTACAGGTGAACCACTCTTTCCTAAAATTCTCCCAATATACCGAACTCAATCATTTGCATTCCCCACCACAGTTCTCACATGCTCGTTCCACTTCATATCGCTTTGCAACGTTACGTCCAGATATTAAAACCACTTGACTGTTGTAACGCCCCAAGGACAGAAAACCCCAGTTATCAAACTTTGTGGAAACTTAAAGTAGGAAAGTGAGTCATCTTGACAGTGACGGCAACTATTGACGATAAAATCTACACTGGTAATATTTTGTTTAACACCTATATTATACAAATACGGAGAATAGCATACAAAAAGGGGAGATAAAAGGAAAGAATTATCTAGATTCTTTATTCAAAATCTATAGAATAAATTCAAAATCATATGAACGAAGGTTAAATCCAAGAAAGTAATTCAGTCAAAGATAACATTTACCATGGAAGAGAGTTGTAGCTGCATCGAAAAGGATATTCAATGCGACTACAATGCAACTCGGATATGGAAATGTTCATTTAGTTTCCCTTGAGTCGCTCTATAGCACTTTTGTGATAGTTGTCTGGATGCAAATGCTATTAGATTGTTTCAGTTTTGGAAGTTTAATAATTCGCGAGGTAGAGATTGAAGTATTGCTCAGTGATTCGACTGAAGAAAGTTAATATGTACCCTTCTCAACGAGACGGTATAGTAAGACTTCAATTGAGTGATATTGGTTTATCGGACTTCGCCTTCGTACTGATGAACAGTTACAAACCTTGAGAGCAATGAGTCAACGACAGAAAAACCATTCGTAGTACTGAGTAGGACACAATAAAACGAAGACACGAAGAAAGACAAGTACGCCGATTAGTCAAAAGTTGTCAGCGTCACGATTGCTGAACTGAACAGAAGGTAATCTTGAATGACATATCGGTGTGCGTGTGTTGTAGGGACAAACAATTAATTACAGAAAGTACAATAAAATCTGAGTCAAAAGGTAATTCTTACGTGTCGACTAACTCTTTAAACATTTTAAATGACTAAGTGAGTACATGTATAATGGACAGTGAAGAGTGATTCGTTTAAACCAGTATTACGGCGTATTACTCCAACATAAGTTATCTCTGGAATTACGCCGGACCGTAGCAACGGCACAGTAGGCAGAAAAATTTCATCCTCACTGCGTATGGTGTGAAAAACGACCGTAATGATGAAATCAAGAATCAAGATTTTATTTCATCACGGAACTAACCGGGCATAAAAATAAAAATAAACGATTGCATTTTACCAGTTCACACTTACTGAGAAGACGCGGACAGATAACAGAATATTTCTAAAGCACGCGACGAGTTGTGTTCTTACGAGAGGTACAGGTGCTGTTCCACGTCACACCGACGGGGACGAACATCGTTACGAGTCGCGTCTCCTCCCGGTGAGTGAAGAAGGAGGGTAGAGGCGTCACACTGTGTCAATCTGGACACTAGTAAGACTCTGTCCCGACATTACAGGCATACATTACAGATTTTTATCTTCCTGGTAATCCACATTAACTTCCGTGTTCCACATTTAGGGTTAGCCGCCATTCGTCACAGAAACTGGAAATTTCGTCTAAGTCGTCTGTATCCTCCTACAGTCACTCAACTTCGACACCTTAATGGTTCAAATGGCTCTGAGCACTATGGGACTCAACTGCTGTGGTCATCAGTCCCCTAGAACTTAGAACTACTTAAACCTAACTAACCTAAGGACATCACACACATCCATGCCCGAGGCAGGATTCGAACCTGCGACCATAGCAGTCCCACGGTTCCGGACTGCGCGCCTAGAACCGCGAGACCACCGCGGCCGGCTTCGACACCTTACCGTACACCACGGCGTCATCAACAAAAAACTGCAGACTGCAGCCCACCCTGTCTGCCAAATCATTTATGTATCTCTGATGAACGCTCGCCATCGAGGATAACATACTGGGTTCTATTATTTAAGAAGTCTTCGAGCCACTCACAGTCTGTTAACTTGTTACATACGCTCAAACCTTCGTTAACAACCTTTTGTTATTACTGGCTATACACACCAAATGTCACTTCCTAGGTAAGATTTCGAAGTATGAAGTTTTGTAAACTACAATGAAACTGATGCATTGACAGTGTAATAAAACAAAAACTCTCTTCTGCATGGAAGTATGCTTTCATACAGTTCTGTTCCTTAGACATTTCAAGAAAATTTCACTTTGTTGACATAGCTTGCTTATTTCTTTCCTCATTGCACACCTTTGTGGGCAACCAAAGAAAATTATGGTGAGATTTTTTTGAACGTTAAATATGTTCTGCATATGATTAGAAAGTGGAAATTTAACGAGTAAGAATCAGTACCAGTAAGCAAACAAGCATTGTTTTCGGATATCTGACTTCGTCAGCTATCGAAGCAAATACAGCAAAAGATGATTTAAACGGATTACAGTAGCATCCTTTTCACATTATATACTTCTCTTCTTGGTTATTTGAAATGTGCAAACAAAATGGAAGTTGCATTTACAATCTCAAATGCGTCGTTTTAATGAATCGCATACGCATTTAAGACCAGAAAAACGTTTGGAAATGCCTTCCTGATATCTTTTCTTAGTGTAAGCACTGTTATATTTACTATTTAACACAACTGTCGCTGGCACACGACAGAACAAAAAACAATCGTAAACCATTTCCATATTAACCATAGTTTGCTGTAGTCCGATTCACGAACGATGGCGGTTCGCGTAGGTCGAGGCACTTTCGGGGACTTCATCATTACCGGTTCCAAGCGACAGCTGTGATAAAACACACACACGTGCTCCATGCTTGAAGAAAGCGCATATTCTGCAAATTATGTCTCTCGCTTGCACATGTAGAATTCATAGCTTGCTGTTGTATTCTCCAACAGTTTATTGAACGTAACTTCTTCTACAATACAATAGCTGGCTGTACAATAGATGTAGACGTCCGCCGATCTAGCCGGAGACGTGGTTCCTCTCGGTCGGCTGGTACTTCGATCGGCGGTGCAGTACAGCGGCTTCGGTGATATCTTCTCGGAGACTCTGCTATAGCGGTTGCCATTAGCAACGGACGAAGACTGGTCTGTCTTCGACCGGCCGGGCCTATATAGTGAGCTGGAGCCAATAGAAACCCGGCGTAGGAATCCGTGGCCGGATATCTCGCGGCGACCTCTGCAAGGAAAGGTTCCTATTAATCGACTGGAATCTTCGGCGTGTTTACCTGATCTCTTCGCCTGTTTGGCTGTTGGTTTGTTTCCCTCATAGCGTGGCTGTTATGCGGTGCTGCCTGCGATTTAGGGGAACCCGATGGCAGACAGTACACTTACCACCGCCATAAGCGATTGCAACTCGCAAGAAAAGCAATAAAAACTCGATAACGATCACGTTTAAAGCTCACTTTGGCTACGTAATTCCAGATAGAGCGCTCAGAACGCTACTCTTACTATCATTGATACTACTGAACGCTCATTGGCTGTTGGAGAAACGATGACGAAGGTGTGCAGAACATGGAAAAATTCCTGTAGTAGGTGGTGTTAGAGGTGCACCTTTTTTAGATTGAAGTCAGCTGATAGGCATACCTGCTTGAAGGAAGTCCCTCTAACTAAGGGCTCACCTTCCACAGGTGTAATGTTCCCAAGTAGAGAAGGAATTAGCATATTTCATCAAAATATAAGAGGTATTAGAGATAAAGTTACTGAACTGCTTATAAATGTTGACTCTGAAATTATTGGTATATCAGAGCACCACTTAAATAATTTGACAACTCAGAGGCTTCCTTTACCAGGCTACAGATTAGCTGGCTGTTTCTCAAGGAGTTCCTTGTGAGGTGAGGGAGCGGCTCTGTATGTAAGAAACAGTATCCCATTTGAGTCCATAGACGTATCACGACACTGCACTGAGCAGATATTTGAATGTTGTGCAGCGGTAGTTGAATTTAGTGAAACTAAACTTCTAATTGTTGTCGTTTATAGGTCCTCTAACTCTGACTTCAGAGTATTTCTGTTCAAGCTAGAGAGGGTTCTTGATTCACTTTGTAGGAAGTGCCAGAAACTAGTTATATGTGGTGACTTCAATATAAATTTTGTATATGATGGTGCAAGAAAAAAGATGTTTGTAGATCTCCTAAATTCATATGATCTGATGGAAACTGTGTTTTTTCCAACTAGGGTGCAGGGGAACAGTAGCACAGCCATAGGCAATATTTTTAATCATTCTTCATTACTAGATAGGCATTCTGTTAGTAAAAGCGTGAATAGCCTTTCAGACCATGATGCACAAATTTTATCACTAAAAGGCTTTTGTACTCAAACCAATGTCATATTTAATTATAAACTATCTAGGAAAGTTAATCCAACAGCAATAGAGTGTTTTTTAAACCTCGTCAAGGAACAAGAGTAGCAGGATGTTTATAGGGCCGATAACATAGATCATAAATACAATGCTTTCCTTCACACATTTCTCATGCTCTTTGAGAGTTGCTTTTCATTAGAAAATTCTAAATGGGGTACTAGCAGTAATGGGCAGCCCAGGTGGCTGATAACTGGAATAAGTATATAATGTAGAACAAACCGGGAATTATATCAAAATGTTAGAAGTAGTCAAAATCAAGCTACAGTAGCCCATTACAGACAGTATTGCAAGGTGCTTAAAATTGTTATCAGGAAGGCAAAGAGTATGCAGTATGCAAATAGAATAGCTAATTCACAGGGTAAAATTAAAACCATATGGTCAGTTGTGAAGCAAGTGTCTAGTCAGCAGCACAAGGTCGACGATACAAAGTCAGTTCGCAGTAAAAATATTTCCGTTACTGATAAATCAGATATATGTACAGTATTTAAGAAGCATTTTCTGAACATTGCTGTCGAATTCAATAAAAATTTAGTTTCTATAGGAAATCATACAACGTTCTTGGCAAAAGCCTTTCCAAGATTGCTATCTGAAATACTCCTCTGTGATACACACAAGAGGGATATTGAGTCAATAATTAAAGCACTGAAAACTAAGGGCTCTCATGGTTATGATGGAGTGTCTAGCAGAATATTAAAGTACTGTGCTGCACATGTTAGCCCTGTATTTAGCTATAATTGTAATTTTTCCTTTAGGAATGGTCAGGTTCCTGAGCGATTGAATTCATCAGTAGTAAATCCGGTTTATAAAAAGGGAGAAAGGGATAACGTAGATAATTTTAGACCTATTTATATGCCATCAGTGTTTGCAAAAGTTATTGAAAAGGCTGTGTATGTAAGGATAATCGATCACTTTAAATCATACAATTTGCTATCAAATGTACAGTTCGGCTTTAGAAGTCGTTTAACAACTGAAATTGCTATATTCTCTTTCTCTGTGAGGTACTGGATGGGCTAAACAAAAAGGTTCAAACGCTTGGCATATTTTTTGATTTAACTATGGCATTTGATTGTGTTGATCACAAAATATTGCTCCAGAAGTTGGATAATTACGGAATACGGGGAGTGGCTCACAATTGGTTCACCTCTTACTTTAGCAACAGGCAGCAAAAGGTCATTACTCACTATGTTGATAATGGCTGTGATGTGGGCTCTGAATGAGGCACTGTCAAGTGCGGGGTGCCCCAAGGATCAGTGTTGGGGCCACTCTTGTTCCTTATTAACAAAATGATATGGCCTCTAGTATTACAAGTAACTCTAAAATATTTCTGTTTGCTGATGACACTAGCTTGGTAGTAAAGGATGTTGTGTGCAACATTGGCTCGGTTTCAAATGGTGCAGCACATGTCCTCAGTTCATGACTTGTAGCAAAAATAAACTAACGCTAAATCACAGTAAGACTCAGTTTTTACAGTTTTTAACACACAATTCAACAAACCCTGACGTTTTAATTTCACAGAACGAGCATATGATTAGTGAAACTGAACAGTTAAAATTTCTAGATGTTCAGACAGATAGTAAGTTGTCGTGGAAAGCCCACATTCAGGGTCTTGTTCAAAGACTTAATACTGCCATTTTTACTATTCGAACGGTATCAGAAGTGAGTGATCGTTCGACACGAAAATTAATCTACTTTGCTTATTTTCATTCGCTATTGTCGTATGGTATTATATTTTGGGGTAACTCTTCCCATTCTAAAAGGATATTTTTGACTCAGAAACGGACGGTTCGGGCGATAAGTGGTGTTAGTTCACGAACCTCTTGTCGACCTCTTATCACGAGTCTGGGTATTTTGACATTGGCCTCTCAGTATGCATATTCGTTACTCTCATTTCTTGTTACCAATATTAGCTTATTCCCAAAAATGAGCAGCTTTCACTCGGTTAATACTCGGCAGAAATCAAACCTGCATTTGGATCGGACTACCTTAAGTCCAGTGCAAAAAGGTGTGCAGTATATTGCTGCATCCATTTTCAATAAGCTGCCACTCGAATTCAAAAAGCAGTAATCCACGCGCTTTCAAATCGAAACTGAAGACACTCCTTCTATTCTGTCGAGGAGTTCCTTGAAAAATCAAGCTGATTCTTATTGTATTGCTGATAGTGTTTACTTAAACTTATGGACTGACTTTTTTAGGTTCATGAACATTTATTTTTATCTGTTATTACGTTTATGTTGTAATTCCATGTACTGACACGTTCCATGACCTTGGAGATTTGCTCCTCAATTTGGTCCTACGGAACTTGACGAATAAACAAAAATAAATAAAAATAAAAAGCCTAAACACGACCGCCATTGTACGTGGCACCAGCGTAAGTCTATAGCGCTATCTCTCCTTATTT
This sequence comes from Schistocerca gregaria, assembly GCF_023897955.1. Classification (NCBI taxonomy): domain Eukaryota; kingdom Metazoa; phylum Arthropoda; class Insecta; order Orthoptera; family Acrididae; genus Schistocerca; species Schistocerca gregaria. The sequence goes on along the minus strand of NC_064920.1, from coordinate 206,248,204 downwards.
TTACCTCCGTACAGAATACATTGTTATACCTGGGAAGCAGAACAGATAAACATGATACGTACAATAAGGTGTAGAAGCAAGAACAAGGTCAGAAGGGCGTTTATAAGAAGTAACAGCTAATCTCCGAGAATATAAAAATCGTGCCTAGTTTTGAATGTATTAAAATGGCTATGGAATACGCAAAGATACTCGTGCAACGAACTATCATCGGAGCAAACGATCAAAATGTATGTGCAAAGCAAGCGTATATGCTCGTAATCAGTTACTTCTGAACAACACAACAGGTTATAATTCATTTCTCTTCTTAAAGAATTTTCCATTACCCGATTACGATCCTGCTAATGTGAATCGTATGGGTTACATTAAAATGCGCTGAGATTTTGTTATTCTACATCTACATGGCTACTCTGCAAATCACTTCAAAGTACCGAGCAGAGGATTCATCGAACAACCTGTACAATAATTCTCTATTATTGCACTCTCGAATAGCGCGCGAAAAAAAACGAACATCTTCCCTTATTTTATTGTGATGATCGTTTACCCCCACCTGGGTCTGCGGCAACAAAATGTCTTCGCATTCGAAGGGGAAAGTTGGTGATCGAAATTCCGTGACAAGAAATCCGCTGCAGCCATAAATGCCTTTTCTTTAATGATGTCCACCCCAAGTTCTGTATCGTGTACGTGACACTCTCTCCCCTACTTCTCGATAATACAAAACGTGCTGGCCGTCCTTGACCTTTCTCGATACTCCGTCAATCCTATCTGGTAAGGATCCCACACCGCACAGCCGTACTCCAAAAGAGGACGGATGAATGTAGTGTGGGCAGTGTCTTTAGTAGATCTGTTGCATCTAAGTCTTCTGTCGACAAAATACCGTCTTTGGTTAGCATTTCCCTCAAAAAAAATTTGTGCTCTTTCCTATTTAAGTTGTTGGTAATAGTAATTCCTATATATTTAGTTGTGTTACGGCCTTTAGATTTAATTGATTTATCGTGCAAGCAAAGTTTAACGGCTTCGTTTTAGCACTCATGCGGGTGACCTCAGACTTTTCATTATTTAGGGTCAATTGCCAATTTTCGCACCATACAGAAAACTTTAATAAATTTCTAAATCATTTTGCAATCTGTTTTGACATTCTGATGACTTTACTAGACATTGGACGGAAGAGAGGCGGAAATTGTCTTATAACAGAATGGAAAAAAACATACCGCCGCAAAACTATCGATAAGAATGAAATAAAAACTGCACTCACAACCCACTTTACAAACCTATTCAATCCACCCGCGATAACAGTTTCTTTAGGAAACACATAGCATACTTACGGGAAATGATCTGACGCATCTTAACGAGCCCTTAACTTTAGTCCACAGCTCGTGGTCGTGCGGTAGCGTATTCACTTCCCGCGCCCGGGTTCGATTCCCGGCGGGGTCAGGGATTTTTCTGCCTTGTGATGACTGGGTGTTGTGTGATGTCCTTAGGTTAGTTAGGTTTAAGTAGTTCTAAGTTCTAGGGGACTGATGACCATAGCTGTTAAACCCCGTAGTGCTCAGAGCCATTGGAACCATTTTTGAACAGTAACTTTAAACGAAATTGAGGAAACAATAAAAACGAATTATAAAGGACAACCTCCAGGAGATTGAATTTTATCTGAAATATTTTAACATTGTAGGGGAAGTTTTACTAGATATTGCTAATGAAATCCGTAATGGTGTCGACAAGTCGGAAAATTTTTAAGAGGATGCATCACATTGGTACCAAAAACTAAAGAAACCTCAGATTTACAGAATCTACGTCTGATCACATTACTCAACGTTGACTATGAACTAATAGCTCGGTGCTTGCTGGGAATTTAAAGCAAACAACGAGAAAAGTGATGGATCCGTGTCAAATGTGTACCGTTCCGGACAGAAACATGTGTGATGCCTAACTAGCATCTAGAGATTGTATTTAGTGCACAATAAGCGACGTATCGAATAAAGCAGAGATTTTATTAATAGACTTTAAAAATGCTTTCGATAGAGTTAGTCATAAATATCTGGAAAGAGTCATGGTTAAAATGGGTTTTGGCACCAATTTCACGAATGCAATTCAGAATATATTTGGCTACGCTGTGTCACAAGTCACTGCTAATGGTAAAATCCCATCAAAAAATCAGTCAGATAAAGTTGTCTGTTTTCTGTGGCGTTATATGCAATAGCTTTAGATCCCCTCCTCCATACCATACATTGTGAGTGTCAAGGAATTTCTGTAGGAAAGACTCACAGGCAGAGCTTACGCCGATGACTTTGGTGTTTTCATAGAAAGTTCACTAGATATTGACATGTTATATAACATTCTCTGACTTACGAAAAACCTACAGACGTTATTGCTAATCCCAGAGAGACTGTGCTGTTGCCAGTTGCAAATAATAAGTGGAGTACACAGCGGAATTGGTTTACTGCCAAAAATCAACACCAAGTGTTAGGCGTCATTATAGTAAATGGCCTACGAAAAATGGAGGCTCTCAGTTGGCGGACGACACTACGTAAAATAAGAGTGGTAGTAAAAATCCATGCTGGTAGAAATTTAGCTATGGTACAAAAAGTCAAGCTGTGCAGCACACAAATACTCGCAAAAGCGTGGCACTAATAGCTCAGATCCTCCTGACGCCAAAAAGAAAAAAAACGAGGGCAGTTCGGCAGGCAATATACTAGTTTATATGTACGTGTGAAATCTTTAAGGTTTCCCTGCAGATCTGCACCCTCAGCTTAAATGAGACTGGACTGGAATTAACTGACTTGCACGCAAAAAGCTCGGCACTGTTCGTCAACAGAACTAAGTTTGTAATGGAAAAGGACCCACATTCGCCAACTATTGTACTGTTTCACAAATATTGCCCGACATCACAGCTAACGCCGGTTTATATTGCCAGTATTGTATGGATGTATGAACTGGGGACTTAGAAACGACGGAGATGCTTCGTCCCCGCCGTAGCCCTCGGTGGTACACAACCCCACAACAGGCTGCAACAGTCAACTCACCCCCTCCCGCACCCTCTCACACCGAACCCAGGGTTATTGTGCGGTTCGGCATTCAGTGGACTCCACCCCCTTCTCTCATTTCAGACGAGTGTAAATCCAGTGTTTGCGTGGTAGAGTAATTATGGTGTACGCGTACGTGAAGACAGTGTTTGCGCAGCAGTCGCCAACATAGTGAAACTGAGGTGGAATAAGGGGAACCAGTTAGCATTCGCCGAGGCAGATGGAAAACAGCCTAAAAATCATCCGCAGGCTGGCCGGCACACCGGACTTCGATACGAACCCGCCTGGCCTGGAGGATTCGTGCCGGGGACCGGCACGCCTTTCCTCTTGGGAAGGAAGCAGTGCGTTAGACCGCACGGCTAGCCGAGCGGGCTGTATTGTCAGTATTGTCCATTATACTTGTCCGGGCTGTTATGCCGTGGTCGGTTGATGAATTTTGTCTCAATTCCCAACGTTTCGTCTCCGACTGCGGGAGACATCTTCAAGACTGACTGTCAGTAGCGAGCCAGTGGGTGAGTTGGACCTTCTATCGACCTACGGACCCCCTTGAAGATGTCTCCCGCAGTCGGAGACGAAACGTTGGGAATTGAGACAAAATTCATCAACCGACCACGGCATAACAGCCCGGACAAGTATAATGGACATGATATTTCCGGCCGTGAAAGTCTACATTTTAGTATTGTCAGTATTACAAGCTCATTAAACTTTGTCCGAAATTATTATCTCAATGAAAGCTGTGTACCAACAGACGTCGTAAAACAAGGAAAAGTTTAACATGGCCATAGCCCTCATAGGAATACCAACTCCTTATAAATTGGAGCTGCGACTACCACAACACATCTGCAAAATCGTGTGGGAAAATTTAGCCATGAAAATAATACCAGAAGGCGCCATATCGACTTAGTACAAAGTGATAAACCGCACAACAGCGACCATCTCCAAACTTTACTTCATCCAGTTAAAATCGTCAGCCGGATTTTGGACACAATCGAACATCGTTTTGAGTACCCGAAATTTGTAGAGACGTGGCACACAGCAAGGGACATGATTCGACCGGTCAATAGAAAGAACAAGCGCAATACAGGTTTCTAACGCCATGATACCAGGATAGAAACAGTTTTCCAAAGCAAAGCGAGTAGCGACAGGTGACAACGTCGGTCGTGGCACACACAATTCATATAATTTTTGTACTAAAATTAACGGACGATTTACGGTATCTGGCATACTTACGGGACAAATTCGGGAAAGGAAGTCATCATCCTAAATGCAGGCTTACGTACACGAATTTTCTCAAGATCACAATACATAAAGCTGATGATAGTATTTTGACATGAAACCACATTCAAAAAAAGGACATGTAATGTGAATTCTACAAAAGTGTCATCTAAGCAATAACTCAATGGAGAATTTCTTTCAAATTTCCGTATAGAAGACTGAAATGTGAAAGTGCTGAGGAACTCATCACCCTAAATGCAGGCTTACGTACACGAATTTTCTCTAGATTAGAATACATAAAACTGATGATAGTATTTTGACATGGAACAACATTCAAAAAAAGGACTTGTAATGTGAATTCTACAAAAGTGTCATCTAAGAAATAACTCAATGGAGATTTTCTTGCCGGCCGCGGTGGCCGTGCGGTTCTAAGCGCTGCAGTCCGGAACCGCGGGACTGCTACGGTTGCAGGTTCGAATCCTGCCTCGGGCACGGATATGTGTGATGTCCTTAGGTTAGTTAGGTTTAAGTAGTTCTAAGTTCTAGGGGACTGATGACCTAAGATGTTAAGTCCCATAGTGCTCTGAGCCATTTGAACCATTTTTTGAGAATTTCTTGCAGATTTCCGTATAGAAGACTGAAATGTGAAAGTGCTGTAGTGTATACAACTATTCTTGAGATGAGTTTGTTTTCTTTTATTATATGAAACTGTTAAGTGCCACATGAAAGCCACATTCAAATATTTTCCATGTTAGCGTTGTTAACACGTTCCAGAACATTTCTTATGAATGTAATACAAGTATGTTCTGTAATAAACGATGTTATTTACATTCTGTCAGGTTTGAGAACAAAAAGTGAAATAAATATTTGCCGATTTTCGGGTGTGCGGTTGGGCAGGAACCTAAGAGAACAGCTTGAATTGCTGCCTCTGAAACAAGCAACAATAAAATTCATATTCTTCCTTCTCACAAATATTTGGCTCCTTATTTCCGAATATGTACAGCCCTTCAACTACGTGGTTAGGCAGGAACCTAAAAGGACAGTTGAAATTGCTCCAAGTGAAACGAGGAGCATTAACATACATATTCTTCCTAATCGCAAATATTTCGTTCATTTCTTATGAAAGTGTAGCGATTTCCGAATGTTTTGTTAGGCTAGAACCTAACAATACAGCTTTAAATGCTACAATTGAAACGAGCTGCAATAAAATCCGTATACTGCCTTTCCGTAAATATTTGGCTGTTTAGTTCCGAATATGCGGTGATTTCCACGTGTGTGGTTAGGCTAGAACCTGAGAGGACAGCTTAAATAGCTGGAAGTGTAAAGAGCAACAATAACATTCATATTCTTCCTTGCTACAAATATTTCGTTCTTTATTTACGAATCTTTAGCGATTTCCGAGTGTACGAAAAAAATGGTTCAAAAGGGTCTGAGCACTACGCGACTTAACTTCTGAGGTCATCAGTCGCCTAGAACTTAGAACTAATAAAACCTAACTAACCTAAGGACATCACACACATCCATGCCCGAGGCAGGATTCGAACCTGCAACCGTAGCGGTCGCTCGGCTCTAGACTGTAGCGCCTAGAACCGCACGGCCACTCCGGCCGGCTCCGAAGGTACGGTCGGGCGCGAACCTAAGAGTACAGCTTGAGACACTGAGACTAATACGAGCTGCAACAATATTCTTATTCTTTCTTCCCATAAATATCTGGCTTTTTTTCGAATATGTGGCGACTTCCGAGTGGGTAGTTAGGTGGAAATCTAAGAGAACAGCTTAAATTCCTGCGAGTGAATCGAGAAGCAATAACATTGTCACAACGTCGACAGCCGATCATGAGGTCGTCGATATTGCGTGTAACGTCAAAATGTCGTCACGTTTACAGGAAGTTTTGTGAAACGAGCGTTACCCCCAAAACTACTGTACATTAGTCGGCTTCTCAGGTGTACGACTAATCTCCTCAGGAGAAAAGTCTTAAATCCCACATCCGTGTCACACATATAAACACATTACCTAACTAACTACGTCCGAGCAGGCCTTGGAAGGTCCAACGGTACTGACCGACTGCCGCGTCATCCTCAGTCCACAAGCGTCACTGGATGCGGATATGGAGGCGCATGTGGTCAGCACACCGCTCTTCCGGCCGTATGTCAGTTTCCGAGAGCGGAGCTGCTACTTCCCAATCAAGTAGCTCCTCAGTTTACGTCACAAGGGCTGAGTGCATTCCGCTTGCCAACAGCGCTCGGCAGACCGGTCACCCATTTAACTGCTAGCCCAGCCCGACAGCGCTGCTCTGACCGGAAGCGGTTTTACCACTGCGGCAAGGCCGTTGGCTATACAAACACATTGCTGGCCACTAAAATGGCAGAGTCATGAAAGCGGCATGCAATAAGCGCCAAATTACCATGAGTTGTACTACATGCTTGGATATGCATAGGGTGACCAGACGTCCGGATTAATCCGGACAAGTCCCCCTTTTTTTGCTATTTGTTCGGGGTCCGGGCGAATGTTTACAGTGTCCGGCTTTTTCGGAAAGTTGACCGTAATACAGTTAAATTTGCAATTCGTCCCGTTCTATTGCTGTTTTCTTAAATACTGCAGCTATTGGCACAGCCTTCATGATAAACATGCACGAAGGCGATGTTAGTAGGTGGCACCAGGATCGTCGATGTTATCGTTGATCAACCTAAAGCGAATGCAAATATCGATTATTTAAAATTTTCGTTTCGTATCTTCCTGTAATGCTCGTGTGATTTGTGAGTGTAATTTTTAACCGAGTGAGTTACGTAAAATATTTGGCTATGCCTAAACGAAAGTGTACATTTTCTGATGTCCTTTCCTGCAAATATCGGGCTTTCAAGAAAGGGATAAATGAATTTGAAGCGGAATGTAAGGTATGAGCAGCTGGAACGTACGTCTCAGTGGCCAATAAAGGTAAGAAATAATTCGACAGATTTACTGTAACGGTTTTATTTCAATGTTTCATAGCCATTCAATTTATTTGTATTCGGAAGGTTAAAGCGCAGTTTACATGTCGTCAGCTGCTGCTTGAATTGTAGATAATTGGTAGCGGTGCGTCGAATAAAGGGAGGTGAATGGTCTTACGTTTTTCGGTTTGTAAACAATTCCGTGTTGTTGACATAACAAAACAATTGGCGCCACAGTGTTACCACAATCAATGTTTTTTTTTTTTTTATATTGCTCAGTTAACCACCACCTGTCCATCAGTAACAGTTAACTACTAGTTTTACCAGTAATTCCCGGCGGTCACGTGACTTGTCCAAAGCTGACGAGTGGTATCCTCATATGCAGTTGACCCGTTTGATGTGTCTTCTTTAGTCTCCTTTTGTCCTCGTTTTTGAAGCTGTTTGTACTCCTTTTTAAACAATTGCATCTGGTCACCCTAGATATGCACATAATTAGATTTCAGTGCAACTGCATAAACGAGGAAGGAGTAATGTTGTGCACATTCCGTACATAAGGAAATATTACACAGAGTTATTCTCATTAAGAAATAACATCTGAATGTTATTTGTTTGCGAGAAGATTGTGTTATGTCTTCCGTTAGTAGCAGTACCAGCAAGCGTCGAAATTCGACAGCGGCAGGATCATTGCCTGTCGAAACGGTCATATATCGTCCCGTAGTATAGCAACTCGTGTTGGCTGGGATCTCACAACTATCACGCTGATATGGCCGGTATTACACTATGAAATTTCCTTGTCAAAGAAATTTGATGGTGTAATAGGGAACTTTGTCAAATCTCGTCTGTCGTCAAAGAAATTTGATCAAATCTAGGGTCTCGCTGTAGATTTGATCAAAGAAGTCGCTTGTCTGTTGTTCACTGCAATGTGATATGTTACCACGTGGAGCGCTAACATCACTGCTGCATTCTGCCATCTGTAGTGTTTTTATAAACATTGCCGGCAAGTGCAATTGGTGTTCCGACAACTACAAAATTAAGAGAGATGTATGAAGCTGAAGAGGCGCTTTACAACGTGAGGCACCCTAAATACAAAAATACACTACTGGCCATTAAAATTGCTACACCAAGAAGAAATGCAGATGATAAACGGGTATTCATTGGACAAATATATTATACTAGAACTGACACGTGATTACATTTTCAAGCAAATTGGGTGCATAGATCCTGAGAAATCAGTACACAGAACAACCTCCTTTGGCCGTAATAACGTCCTTGCTACACCTGGGTATTGAGTCAAACAGAGCTTGGATGGCGTGTACAGGTACAGCTGCCCATGCAGCGTCAACACGATACCACAGTTCATCAAGAGTAGTGACTTGCGTATTGTGACGAGCCAGTTGCTCGGCCACCATTGACCAGACGTTTTCAGTTGGTGAGAGATCTGGAGAATGTGTTGGCCAGGGCAGTAGTCGAACATTTCCTGTATCCAGGAAGGCTCGTACAGGACCTGCAATATGCGGTCGTGGATTATGCTGCTGGAATGTAGGGTTTCGAAGGGATCGAATGAAGGGTAGAGCCGCACAAGTCGTAACACATCTGAAATGTAACGTCCACTGTTCAATGTGCCGTCAATGCGAGCAAGAGGTGACCGAGACGTGTAGCCAATGGCGCCCCATACCATCACGCCGGGTGATACGCCAGTTTGGCAATGACGAATACACGCTTCCAACGTCCGTTGACCCCGATGTCGCCAAACACGGATGCGACCATCATGATGCTGTAAACAGAACCTGGATTCATCCGAAAAAAATGACGTTTTGACATACGTGCACCCGGGTCCGTCGTTGAGTACACCATTGCAGGCGCTCCTGTCTGTGATGCAGCGTCAAGGGTAACCGCAGACATGGTCTCCGAACTGGTAGACCATGCTGCTGCAAACGCCGTCGAACTGTTCGTGCAGATGGTTGTTGTCTTGCAAACGTCCCCATCTGTTGACTCAGGGATCGAGACGTGGCTGCACGATCCTTTACAGCCATGCGGATGAGATGCCTGTCATCTCGACTGCTAGTGATACGAGGCCGTTGGGATCCAGCACGGCGTTCCGTATACCCTCCTGAACCCTCGATTCCATATTCTGCTAACAGTCATTGGATCTCGACCAACGCGAGCAGCAGTGTCGCGATACGATAAACCGCAGTCCGACCTTCATCAAAGTGGGAAACGTGATGGTACGCATTTCTCCGCCATACACGAGGTATCACAACAATGTTCCACCGGGCAACGCCGGTCAACTGCTGTTTGTGTATGAGAAATCGGCTGGAAAGTTTTCTCATGTCAGCACGTTGTAGGCCACCGGCGCCAACGTTGTGTGAATACTCTGAAAAGCTAATCATTTGCATGTCACAGCATCTTCTTCCTGTCGGTTAAATTTCGCGTCTGTAGCACGTCATCTTCGTGGTGCAGCAATTTTAATTGCCAGTAGTGCAGATTAAGAAGATTGGAGACCTATCCGACCCTAACCTAAGCTGACCTAACTCTATCCTGTAGCAAGGAATCAGTGTGACAGTGAGTCTGTCTTCTGCAGATATAGCAGTTCTTAAGTGAGTATTGTACTTTGTGATCTGAAGATACACTTGACTGAGCACATACTGAAATATATGCTCATCCATTCTTAAGTAATTGATGTACGACTTGACGTCCTCCACTATAAGCTCAAGTAACAAGTTTTGTTGGATGCTCCACCCTGGTACGTTTCCTTTTTTCCGCCCGCTTCTCTTCCGCATGTCCACACAGTGAAATTTTGGTACATGCAACTGCTGCGGTAATAACGAGATGTTGTCGTCTGCCATCTTGAACTTTGACGAAAAGTATTATGACGGTGTAATATTCCTTTTTAACGCCACGTCGAAGATCATTGTCAAATATATTTGACGACTATCTGATCACATCTTTGATCAAATCTTTGACAAGGAAATTTGATAGTGTAATACTGGCCTATAGAATGGATAGGCTCAGGAGATCCATGCTCGACGCCATACGTGTAGACCAGTCTAGGTCGACCAAAGATCCTGGGAAATCCAGACGGTCCTGGTTTCTCATCGTAGCATACGGTGTCCCGAATAACTGTTTCGGAACGCTCGAAAGTCTTGGAATTCAATTTTTATGAAATTCTGTAAGTTTTTGGAGATCTCGTTCGATCAAACAGAGTATGACATGGTACATTAATAAATCTTAGATTATTTCTCTAACCTCCCTAGTCCCACAGTACAGTAGAGTCTCGATAGTTCGAGTTTCCAATAATCCGAGCCTTAAAAAAATTGCAACGATCTACTTTCTTTTTTTACTGACATGATAAATAATGAAAACATCATTGCAAAAGATAGATAGGGAAAGTATAGCTCAGTGACAAAGCAGACAACAATGCAATCGACACCGACAGTTAGCCCGCTGCCCTGTTGCACGAACATCTGTTGTCAGTATGGCACGAAATACCCCGACTGCTGCCGGCTGCTACCAATCAAAACTGAGGAGTTCATACACTGCTGTAGTTCCCAGTACCTGTATTGTACAGTGTTGTGTATCGTTTTGTTTGTTGACTGTGTGTTGCGTTGTACGCCTTACAAAGATGAGTGCTGTAACAAAAAAGAGGAAATTTGTGCCTTTGCACCTAAAAGTAGAAGCACTAAGACGACTTGACAAAGGACAAACAATAAAAAAAAACTTGCTCTTGACTATGATGTCGGTGAAGTTAGTGTTGGTGACTGGCGAGAAAACCGACTTAAATTGGAACAGTCTTCTTCACAGAAATGCTCACACGAATCTCTCAGTCGAAGAAGTATAAAGAAGTCAGACTTCGAAAAAACAAGTGAGGCATTGTTCATGTGGTTTACGCAACAGAGACAGAAGGGTGCTCCGATTTCTGGCCCAGTATTGCAAGAAAAAGTTTTGGTTTTCAGAAACCAGCTGAAGGAAGGAGATGACAATTTCGCCGCTAGTGTGGGCTGGCTCGACATGTGGAAGAAGAGGTATGGAGTGCGTCAACTAGACGTTCGTGGAGAAAAACTCTCTGGTAACGCTCAGGCCGTTTCAGACGTTATCGTCGAGTTTAAAAAAATCATAACCGACGAAAATTTGTCTAATGAACAGATATATAACTGTGACGAAACTGGGCTAAATTTTAAAATGTTACCTGCGAGAACACTTGCTTCTTGTGGAGAAAAAAATGCTCCTGGGGAAAAAAAGCAAAGAGCGGCTCACAGTTATGGCAGCTTAAAATGCAACTGGAAACCACAAACTAAAACTAGTTGTGATTGGAAAGTCTGCCAAGCCAAGAGCATTCAAGAATGTATCCATCTCAGCTCTTCACATCGGAATAATGCCTGACTGAATCAGGAAATCTTGAAGAACTGGTTTTTTAACTCATTTGTACCTGACTGCAAGAATTTTTAAAAGAAATGGGTCTGCCATGCAAAGCAATTTTGCTCATGGATAATGCGTCCTCACATCCAAGTGCAGGAGAACTGCAGTGCGACGGTATCCGCGCCTTGTTCTTCCCACCAAACGTTGCTTGCTTCATTCAGCCCATGGATCAGGGCGTTCTGGAATGTCTAAAAGAAAAGTATCGACGGCGACTGCTACAGTCAAACCTGCATTCCGAAGACAGCTTTGAAGAAAGTGATTTTGAAGGACGTCGTGTACTGGATTAGCGAATCTTGGAGCGAAATAAAGGCAGACATAATTTTTAATTCATGGAGAAAAATTCTACAGGAAAGTATGCCAGACACAGAAACTGAAGATTTAGCAGATGAAGACGATCAACCATTGTGTAATTTAATCAGAAGATTGCCAGGGTGTGAAGAGGCAGAAGAGGTGGAAGTAGGCGAGTGGTTAAATTCGGACGAACAGTTGGAAGTGACAGACTCTTCTATAACTGACACGGTTAACATTCCATCGCAGTGTGAGAGTGACGACGATGACGAGGCAGAGGCTGCACCGATGATGAGCCACACCGATGGCTACGCTGCTCTCGAGGCCGCCATATGCTACGTGGAACAACAGCCAGAGGCGACACCAACTGACCTACTGCTCCTGAGACGGTGGCGTGACATTGCTGCGAGGAAACGTTGCAGCTTCGGCAAACAAAAGACACTTCACTATTACTTGTCTAAATAAATAATTATTGTTATTCTGCGAATGCAAATGCATGTGTAAATACTTTTATTTTAATAAAGTTCATATTTTGACCTGTATTACTTACAATATCATAATATTTCTTTTTCCCATTTAAATTTCGATAGTTCGAGGTGGTTCCGGTCCCGTTCACCTCGAAGTATCGAGACTCTACTGTAATTACAGTATCAATAATTTATACAATAGCAAATCCAGCATGGAATGTAACAATACTATGAAAAGGATAACTGCTACTCATAATACAGCGGAGATGCTGAGTCGCAGATAGGCACAACAAAAAGAAAGTCGTAAAGTGAGCTTTCGGTCAACAAGGCAATTGTCGAAAATACGCTGCTACTCACAGTCTGGCTTCAGCTGCCAGAGACCGTGATCATGTGTATGCGCTATTCTCGACAAAAGTCTTGTTGGCCGAAAGCTCACTTTTTGACAGTCATATTGTTACATCTGTTTGCGACTCAGCATCTCCGCTATATAAAGAGTAGCAACTATTGTTATGATAATATTGAAACAATGATTTACTTTGCACGGTACTGTGACTGGAGGGCAGTTTCATTTTGATAACAGTTCCAGGTTTTGCAACTTGTGAAGAACATACCGGTGGCTTCTCTTATTAGTTGTATTCTACCACTCAGCTGCAAAGCACCAAACATATTGCCGAAACTTACCTGCAAAATCAGCGACACTTGTAAGGAGTGGAATTTTATCAAGAAAAGGTCGATTTAATTATAAGTCATAGAGATCGGTATGTAACAGTGTCAGTCATGGTGGTCGTTCTGATATAATTAATCGCATCATGTCAAAGAAACCCATTAACAGGTTTAGCGCATCGAGCTGTAGTAAAACTCTACAAAATTGTTTTGTAACGTCACAGTCAAAAGAAAAAACAAAAGACCTAGTACTGAGTTTTCACCAGCTTATCGCACAATAAAACATGTAAAGACCTTTAGATCTAGTTATCGCACTTACTAATAAGTTTAACAGCGTTTTTTTTTATGATTCTTCCATTGCAATAAAGTGTAATTCAACAAGAACTACAAGTTCAGCCTTAGTAACAGTGTAAGTAGGCTGTTTAGGTTTTTATGTTAGTAACGCCACGTATGAAAATCACTGATTGTGCTGTGTGCAGTGTGTGGCTGATTGGCATTGTTGGAATATTTGCTATTGTAGTGTTCGGCAGTTGGATGTGAACAGCGCGTAGCATTGCGCAGTTGGAGGTGAGCCGCCAGCAGTGGTGAATGTGGGGGGAGAGATGGCAGAATTTTGAGAGCGGACGATCTGGTCGTGTGTCCGCCAGAAAAAGGAAATTTGTAAGACTGGATGTCATTAACTGATATATATATTATGACTTTTGAACATTATTAAGGTAAATACATTGTTTGTTCTCTATCAAAATCTTTCATTTGCTGACTGTGCCTATCAGCAGTTAGTGCCCTCCGTAGTTTGAATCTTTTATTTAGCTGGCAGTATTGGCGCTCGTTGTATTGCAGTAGTTCGAGTAACGAAGATTTTTGTGAGGTAAATGATTCATGAAAGGTATAGGTTATTGTATAGGACCATTCTTTTGTAGGGATTACTGAAAGACTGCATTGCGCTAAAAAAATTGTGTGTCAGTTTATTGATGATGAGAATAAGTAAAGAGAGAAATGTCTGAGCACGTTCAGTTTTGATCAGCTGTTTGAAAATCAAATAACGCAAGTGGTTTACCAGCACATTAATTTATAATTTTCCAAAGGGGATGTTTCAACAGGAGTTATTTTTCTCCAGAGTTTAAAGAAAAGTCTTGAGGACACCGAAAATTCTTCTTTCTATGGGGCATCCACTGATGCCAGCACTCATAAAGCTGAAATAGTTCTGTTTATTGTTCATTTTTCGATATTAGTGAAGGAATTAAGACCAAACTTTTGATGGCGAGTTCCTTACCTTATGAAACATCTCAACAAACTTCAACATTTTGTTTGAATTCTATTGTAATGTTTGATCACGGAAAACTTAATATGTGGCATTCCTTGGAGACAATACAATCACCAACTTTGGTAGTTTAAAAAGACAAGTCAAAGGTAACGTATTTACCAAATTAAAGAGAATATTACATGAAAACATTGAAGGGATAGACTGTCCTGCAAATGTTTTACACAACTGCATGCAGACATCTGCTGTGAGTTTAAACTGTGCTGTTGAAACTATCATTGTGGAACTATTCTTCTACTTTTCTACGTCGACAGTTAGAGTAAAGAGTCTGAAGGTGGTTTGTGACTATATAGTTTGCGACTATACAGGGACTGAATATATGATTGCAATATATCACTTGAAAAGCTGCTGGTTATCACTATTTCGAGCAGTTGAGCAAGTCATCATGTTGTTTGGACCCTTAAAACATTTTTTCCGAAATAAAGATGAAGGTCCCAAAATATTGGTTCAATTTCTCATCAGTCCTTTAAGTGAAGCCTACTTGTGATTCATTCAAATCAAGTTTAGCATTTTGCAGCATGGAAGTAAAGAAGACTGAGGGGAACATGAAAAGTGTAGCAGAGGTAAAGGAAGTCCTGAAAAATACTCTTGAAACTGTTTTAAGAGAAAAGAGTAGGAGTTCCTTTTTTTAAAAATGTTATATCTGTTCTAAACACTAGACCACTAAAGGGAGAAAATACTAAGTTACTACTAAAGCATCGTAAATTTTTCTACTCGAAATTTTATTCAATAAAAGTTATAATCTATAGGTTATGCAGTGGGTAATTACAATTATTAGGGTTCCAGTAGTTATGTTACATACAAAATAAGTACACAATGCCCTGTTTGATAACCTATAATGACAGTTTTACTGCTCAAAATGTGGTGGGAAAAGAAATAATAATTTATGTTATTAATTAGTTACCAGTTATTATAATTAAAATGACACCAAGAGAATTGTACATACAAAATTATTTGAGACTTCTGTGCTTTCTTCGACGGTCACCCAGGAATTCTTCATCCAGTTCATCGTTTGCTACTTCAATGTCTGAGTCTATATCACTATCATCTGTACATACAGCATTATCTTCTTGAAGAAAATCTTCCTCATCACTGAACTCTCCATTGTTTGCGTCTTTATCAGTTTCTTGAAACAAATCACCCAGTATGTTAGCGTCAAAATTCAACTGAGCACCATTCATATTGTCCTAATTTCACTAGCATACTGAAATAAATTCTGTGGGAACAAGTATGCTGACTATTAGAAAACAGGTACACATTACTGAACATTCATAATGTTTACGATGAGGGAACCAGTGCCACTGAACTACTCAAGTCAGGCAACAAAAAATTAGGCCATAGTTAACAAATACGTTTTCCGTGAAGATACTCAAAAGGATGTGTCGCTAATGTGTACAGATTGGTGGGAGATACGAACTGCAATGGAAATTTTACGAGGGTTTAGTAATCTAGGGTTAAAAGAGCACAAGTAACACAGTCAGCAGAAAAGGACTTTAAAGAAGAAGATGACAAATTTTATGACACCTGTACAGAATATCGGAGTAACTCATATTCATAATTATGGTTGGTGTTTGATTGGTTCTCACTGAATAGAGCGCCAAATGGAGAAATGTTGAAGAGACAGTTTCTTATTTTAAGGGGAAAAAATTCAAATCGATGACTCTGTTCTGCTTGATCAGTCTGGAATATTGACAGATTTCGTTTAAAAAATCTTCACAAGTGGAATGATAAAAACGAAACACAACTGCAGTGTAAGAAGAGGGTGAGATTTTCTTTAAAGCTGTGACTTTCTTCAGCAGTACTCAGAGACGATAATAATTCCATGATATCTGTTTGCAATAGCAGCTTGTAATGCAAACACTGAAATGATATTTTCGTTCATGAATATCCAATTGACTGATGAACGGAACAAAATGAACATAGATTCTCTTGAAGCAGTCCTACAAATCCTGCACACCTACAAAATCGACTGTGTAGAATTTTACCAATACATCTCAAAGAACAAAGATATGATTAAGAAGGCTAGAAGCAGGGAAAAATACCCTTTTTTCCAATGATAATAAACCCTACCTACAACTGTTCAGCAGTACTGAAAGTTTATGTTAATTTCATTTTATTAAAAATCCAATGACTGATATTTTGAAAAATGATAATAGATTTGTTATTTTTGTATTACATATCATTAATTAAACAGATATTGTAGAAATAAATCGGAGTAATCATGTTTTTATTCTTTTTACTAATAGTAAAATGGTATTACCAGGTTAACAAAATGTGTTAACGAGACATAGAAATTAAAAATTGAAAAACCTGGGTTTATGGAGAGGGAGGGAGGGGGTTGATCTATTGGACCCCTTTGAATTGTGTCTCAGTTTTCTCGGAAAATTATTTGATTGTATTTCTTTTCAGAACAGGACCAATTTGGTTATCATCCATTGCAATCTTACAGAACAGCGATACATTGATGACATTCTACCCTCCGTTTTGTTGTGCTGCATGACAAGCCATCCTGCGCTTACATTTCAGCAAGATAATGCCTGACCGCACATGGAGAGAGTTTCTACTGCTTGTATTCGTGTTTGCCAAACCCTACCTTAGCTAGCTAGTTCGCCAGATCCCTCCCCAGTTGAGAAAGTTTGGAGCATTATGGGCAGTGCCCTCTAACCAGCGCGGGATTTTGACGATCTGATGCGCCAGTTGGACAGAGTCTGGCACGATATCCCTCAGGAGGACATCTAGCAGCTTTCTTAATATATGAAAAGCCGAATATCTGCTTGCATAAGGGCCGGAGGTGAACCAACACGTTACTGAATTGCTCAATTTGTGAAGCTGCTTCTCTTGAATAAATCATCGAATTTTTTTCTGAAATTGCAATCATTTGTTAGTCTGTATATGTACATCATATCTACTGATTGACGCCCCTTTCGTATAATTCCTTCATGGTGCATCGTTGTTTTTGTTTTTTATTTTTTGTCTTGTCTTAGAGCGTATTTTATTATATTTCCTCAGAGCCTCCTTTCATGCAGAACAGTCACCAAATCATTTCCTGAGAAAACTGGTGTACAACCCACAGGGGTCCAATGAGTCGCCCCCCCCCCCCCCCCCCCAAACGTACTCAGGTTTTTTTAATTTCTGCTATTAAAGTTTTGTTAATATATTTCGTTACTCTGATTATACTCTTTTAACTATTAGTAAAAATAATAAAAATTATTTACTCTTACTTATTCCCAAAATTTCTATTTAATTATTTATATATTTCATATATGTAATACGTTATGATATTTCAAAGTGTTATAGCCATAGGACTTTTAATAAAATTGAATTAACATAATCTTCAAATACTATTGAGCACTTGTAGATGCGACGATTGTCCTTGGAGGAAAGGGTATTTTTCATTGCTTCCTTTCTTCCTGATTATGTCTTTGTTCTTTCTGTGTGCCGGACCGAGACTCGAACTCGGGACCTTTGCCTTTCGTAGGCAAATGCTCTACCAACTGAGCTACCCAAGCACACCTCACGCCACGTCCTCAGAGCTTAAATTCCTCCAGTACTTCGTCTCCTACCTTCCAAACTTCACAGAAACTTTCCTGCAAACCCTGCAGAACTAGCACTACAGGAAGAAAGTATTTGGGTAGAGTGAAAATTTCATTCTAGAAACATCCCCCAGGCTGTGGCTAAGCCATGTCTCCGCAATATCCTTTCTTCCAGGAGTGCTAGTTCTGCAAGGTTCTCAGGAGAGCTTCTGTGAAGTTTGGAAGGTAGGAGACGAGGTACTGGCAGAATTAAAGCTGTGAGGACGGGGCGTGAGTCGTCCTTGGGTGCTCAGTTGGTAGAGCACTTGCCCGCGGAAGGCAAAGGTACCGAGTTCGAGTCTTGGTCCCGCACACAGTTTTAATCTGCCAGGAAGTTTCATCCTGAATGTCGCCTGGCGTATGGCCCAACAACCAAGACTGATGGTTGTCTGTCATCTGTGGCATTATTCTGCAATCCATTTTATTGCCGTTCATGAAAAATGATCCTTTATGTGGGTGAGCTTACATTTTAGCAAAATAATGTTCATCAGCACAAAGCGAGAGTTTTTATTGCTTGTCTTTATTCTTGTCAAACCCTACCGTGGCTAACAAGGTCGCTGGATCTCTCTCCGATTAACATGTTTTGGACCATTCTGGGCAGTGCCCTCCAGTCGGCTTCGGACTTTGACCATCTAACATGCCAATTTGACAGAATTCGGTGCAATATACAACGAGAGAACACCCAACAAATCTGTCACTCAGTGTCAAGCCGAATAATTCCTTGCAAGGAGGTCAGAGGTGGACCAACACAGTATTGACATGTTCAATTTGTGAAGCTCTTTCTCTTGAATAAATAATTCAATTTTTATGAAGTTGTAATCATTTGTTTGTCTGTGCATGTACATCACATCTACCAATTTCTGTTCAATTCGGATAAATCTTTCGTGGTGCGTCTTTTTATAGTTTTATTTTAGTGTGTCATTATTATCACTTCCTCATTGCTTCATTAAGCGTTCTAATATTTTCTTGCCATTATCTTGTATTTTTCTTTGCACATATTTTGGTTACGTTAGCGTATATTAATACGCTAAGGAAAGCCTCATAGTATTTATCCATGTTTTGGGGATTATTCTTAAAGAACACCTTATTATTGAATTGCTGTTCAGACTAACTAAACTAGTAATTTAGATGCTGCTGGCATGGTATGAATGTAGGCCTGGAGTGTGTCACAGCGTCAGATTTCCCTTCACCATATTTTTTTTATTACACATACCACGTAAACAGACTGATCGACTGATGTATAGCTTTGTTTACATAATTTGGTTTGTAAGTTCGATGTTTTGCAGCACCCTACAATTTCGTGCGACATCGATTATTAACTGCGCCATCCAGAACCACAATCTCCTGTATGACTTCAAGTAAACTGAACTGATTTTCTTTTCTGCTTTAGGCCAAGCAACAGTATTTTGAATTTTAAGAGCAGCTGCTAAGTCAGAATTCCTGTCACAGATTTCTAGAATTTTTGGCTTTTTAGAAACACGACCGTTTTTCGTCGTTCCATTGCGCTGTTCTTTCTCGTCAGTATGTTTTCTTCGTGTTGATGGGTTTTGCTTATTGCTGTTATTTTGTTTTTGCTTCACCTGTCGCCATGCCAGAATAGCGTGCTAACAGCAAACTACTGAGTTCAGATTCTGGCATTACAATTTAATTCCTAGAAATGTTCTCACTAGGGGTAGAGTTAGGTACTGTTTGAAGTAACTGGCTTCCACTTGATTGCGTATTAATATGTTTAGAGTTTTTATGGGTATTTTACACAATTGGGTTGGGTTATTTTGGGGATGGAGACCAGACAACGAGGTCATCGGTCACATCGGATTAGGGAAGAACGGGGTGGAAGCTGGCCGTGCCCTTTGAAAGGAACCATCGCGGCATTTGCCTGGAGCTATTTAGGGAAATCACGGAAAACCTAAATCAGGATGGCCGGACGCTGGATTGAACCGTCGTCCTCCCGAATGCGAGTCCAGTGTTTAACCACTGCGCCACCTCGCTCGATACTTTCACACAATATGTGTACTAAATCACCCTGAAGAATCCAGCTATAATGTGAAAACCATATTGAAATCGACCCTGTACCTCGAGCAGGAAGACAGGAAGATGCGGTTCCGACTTTGCTTTATAATGGGTAAAGATAACAACTGAACTTAACTGATTGGGTCGTTCTGTTTTGCAACCGGACACCAAATTTATTTTAAGCGGGGAGAACGAAATATTAAAATAATGTCTCTAGATGTTTTGGTGGTTTTGATGACGAAGGAATTTTCGAAAAAAAAGTGCAACTGTCGTTTTCTTTTGCGTCAGTTTTATGTGCAATTCCTTGATTTTTGAATCCACTTCAGCGTCAACGTTGTCAATACTTTTCAAACTTCGCCATAAGGTGTTATCTTCTCCTTTTACATTTCGTTTACTTTTATCAACATAAGCTGCACTGTATAATTCATATAGTCTGCGATAAAGAGTATCTAAATCATTTTCTACTCATTTTAAATTTCTTAGATAAACTGAAAACTCCAGAGTAGTAGAACTAAGAAAAACTCGTCAGTGACGCAGTGAAAGACAAGTGCCTCTGAATGATATTTTAATTATCTTCATCAACGTGTATGACAGGAATGAAAGGAGAGTAATCTGACCACACACGCAAAATAACACAACATAATTTTATAAAACCACAAATTACAAGATCCGCTCATTAGCATCAACATCATGCAAAAAAAAAGAAAAAAAATATGTACGTCAAGATAACAGAAACAGGTCACTGCAGTCTTTGTTGCTCTGATCGATGTCACTTATCACTACACCTCCCTCGTTTTTGAAGTCCAGTGCCCCAATGATAGTGGGGTGCTAGTGGCAAACAGATCTTTCAGCCTAGATGATCACTGGCGCAAATGTTGGAATGCTGTCTGTTACACTTGTGAGATCCATAGCATGAGGTCTAGGTGCAACTCAAGGTTTGTCACTCGTACCTGCTAAACTCAAAGGTATGATGTCATTAGTGTCGAGGTATGCAGATTTCAGTGGCTCTATGGAGACTGTCTCCTGTTCTTGTCTATCACGAAGTCACTGAATAATCTTTTTAATACTTGGAAAGACCCCACATATAATTGGCAATGAGGAGGACAGGCAATATCATGCCATAGCCGTACATACATCAATGTAGATTCCTGTGTCTGAATACTGTTTTGTTACTATGATGTTGTGGGGAGTCCATGTCGATGATTGAAATCCTTTCTTTGATACGCTGACAGAAATTTGACACTTGCTCGTTGGTTGGAAGGACCGCTGGCTTGTCAGTAAGCATATCTACAAGAAGCCATACCTGTTTGCCGAAAACCAGCTCTGCAGATGAGCTTGCTAGAACCAGTTTCTCAGCTGAATGAATACCTAATAATGCAAATGGTAAAGCTTCGGTCTGTTTGGAGCCATGCACCATCAATTCTGTCTTGAATCCAATGAAATCTTTCAACTAACCCACTGCTTGCTGAATGGCAGCTAGTTGTCCAAATGCATTGATATCCACATGTCAGAAGAAGCTCCTGAAATAAACAGACCTCAAACTATCGTCATCAATTGGACATGATATTTGTGGAAGTAGTGGGCATCCAGAGAGAAGCATCACAGCTATCATTTTAGCCGAAATGTTGGAAATGGGAAATGCCCCTGACCAACATGAGAACCAATCCATAACTGTCATCACATAACTGTAATTCTCTGAACATGGAAGAGGTCCCACTAGATCAATGTGTAAATGGATAATGTGTGCTGCAGGCTCAAAAAAATAATCCAGATGGTGTGTATATGTGTCTGCCTACTCTGCCTTTTTGGTTCCGTAAACAGCATTGTGGCCAATGGCAGGTGCCCTTTCTGATCACAAGCTGTATGGCTTATTGTGACAGTAATCTAATGGAAGCCCTAATCCCCAGGTGATGTGTCGCATCATAAAGTAATTACCAGTTCTTTCACTTCTGTTTGGATCAACACCAAGCTATGTGGCTGAGTTGCAAATAATTGTGCTAATTCCATGTCGTCTTGTTGATCCTGGGCTATTTTCTTCCAACAGACTGCTTTCACACTGGTTCAGCTATGTGATAAATAATCAGCAGCGACAATGTCCTTGTCACTGATGTGCCTGAAGTCAGTGGAGTATTGTTCAATGTAGTCTGCCACGTGACTGAGCCATAAGTTGTGCACAGTCTGTGTGTACTGAAAAGTGTTTGCCTTCCAGGAATTCTCTGAAGAATTTTATTGCTCATGTTGGTGAGCAATTCTCGATCAGTAGCGCTCCATTTACGCCGTGGCTGTGCTAGGAATGAGAAAAAAATAAGGGTTGCCAGTGAGTATCAATCCTCTGTTGAAAGGTTGCTCCATCTGCCTCCTCACTGGCGTTGACCATGATTACATTAGGCATTATGAATAGGGTGATGTAATAGTACTGCATAGGTCATTGGACCCTTTGTCTCCTTGAACATTTCTCATTCCAAGGTACTTCTTTGTTCCCAGAGGTGAGTTTCCCCCTGAGAAATGCTGCCAATGGTGTCTGTTTCACAGCTGCTTGTGGCAGATGGCATTAATTTTTTGCAAAACTCATAGTACTTCCTTGAAGGTCTATGAAACTGGAAAATCATTAATTATCTGCTCCCTGTTTGGGTTTGCACACAGAACTTCTGCCAAAACAGTGAAGCTCAGGAGCTGCACACTCTCTTTATTGAAAATACATTTGTTTTTGTTGATCACCACTCCAAATTATTAGGCCTCTGGAAATGTGTCACAGGTCTGCCTCATGTTGCTCCATTCTATCTAAGACAATGAAACTGTCATCCATTAACACAATAGGTTTCGTAGAACTTGGAGTATAAACCTCTGGCATGGTTGTGCTGCCTTTTTGAGACTAAAGGGCATAAAGTTTAAATGGAAGAGCCCAAATGGAGTAGTGTTAGCCATATTCTTCCCATCGCTCTTTGGCACTGGTATCTGTGCATACCCCTTGCAACAGCCAATTACATTATAAACTTTTGCTCGAGCTACAGCCTAGTTGCAGTTGGCCACCTGAGGTAATGGATATTTGATGGGAATAGTGTGGGGATTTAGAACTCTGTAATCCCTATACATGCAACAATTTCCATTCTTCTTTGTGAATAGATAGATAGGTGGTGCCCATGGCTATCTGATAGAGCCACAATAGCTTCACTAATTTGTCTGTCAAGGTCTTCTTTAGCTTTTCTGTCATTAGCATGTGAAGACGAGCTGATACCAGAGGACCGTATAATGTCTGAATGTAGTGTTGTGTGTTATGCTTGCAAACCATCCCAGGTCTCCTAACAACTATAATTTCTGGGAAATCCTGCAGTGCAGCATCACATCCTTTGCTAACTGTCACTAACTGAGCCACTTCGAGCAAGCAGTGTGTTGACAAATTGGGAGCCAATAGAAACAAATGCTAAAAATCAGCTCCTAAGAACTGCTCTGTTATATTTGCCATTATGAAAGACCATGTGAATGTGTATTGTAGCCCTAAATTCAATGAAAATACTTCTTTTGCGAATATCACTATCCCAGAATTATTTGCTGCCATTAGCATAATTGGTATCTTCGAACCATCTCCAATGAAGTATCTTGGCTGTAAAATGCTGCAGTCACAGCCAGTGTCAACCAAAAATGTCATTTCTGTCTTCTTGTCCCTCACAAATAAACGACTTCGAACAAACAAGACCAATCTTTTTTGTGAATTGTATTCTATTCGCAAACTGGAGCTCTGCAAAACTATAGTTTTCAAACTCATCCACAAATGATAATCATTGTCTTCTTGTAGGACTCTGTGAAACCATTCTTAGATTTGAAAACCATTCCGTGCATATCTTTGATTTTCAGAGGTTTCTTATCCAGTAAACTCTGATCATTGAATGACAAGTGCACAGAAATATTCTCACGTGACACACCTGGGTATGTACCACATTGCCTGTGTTCGAGGTGTTTGAATCCTTAAAACCAGCACAAAAGGAAATAGTAGGGCACATTTTACACTGATGGGTTGATTGAAAAAGTCTTGAAAATTGGATAGATTGTTACACTGACATGTGTTCTTTCCAGAACTCAATGCTACCAACACCACAAAATATTATTTGGCTTTATCTGATCAGGCTTCTTTATTTTTGGTTCCGGTGTGAATACTCACTGGCATTTCAGTGCTGCCACTGTCACAAGTAAATCTTTCATGCACATGGTCAGTTGTCCTGCTGTGCTTGCGTGCATGGCTAGTGATTCCTTGTGTCAGAGTCACACCACCCGCCTTCACTCTGATGCTCAATTCGGGGCTCACGCCTATGCCAGTATGCTGCACACTGCTACAATCTTTATGTTGCGAATACACAGCGATGACCTCCTCTTTATCTGTCAAGGCTACCAAAGACAAATCAGCATGTGCTGCCAAGACAGTGCTAATTGTTTGCGGAAGTTGTCTAAGCCATAATAAACGCATGGAAGCTTCTGACAACAAATCATTACTTGCTGGCAATTTTAACTCTGCCAGTATTTGTTTTGGTGACATGTCACCAGACAGTATGTCTCTTAATACTTTACATAATCTGTTCTCTGTATTTAAGGAGTAGTATATTCTTTAATTAAGCCTGCTTTAAGGAACTCACAATTTTGCGAAGCTAACACTTCTTCTGTATGCATAACTTGGGCCTCATCCAAGTGCACCACAACATAATGAAATCTGTCCAGTGAAGCCAGAACGCCATGTTGCAAAAAAATGCTCTCTAAATGCTGGAATAGATGTAGTTGTTTAGTCCAAAAGGTGGGAAGTTTCTCATTGTGGTGATGGCCGTCAGCTTCCCAACCATCACATGCATGGCCTGTTGCATGTTCTGGAGCAACAGTAGTAACTGGGTAGTGACATCCGAAGTGTTAGATGTGTCGGAATGGAAAATCACTATCAAAGCCTTCAAGTGATAGGAGTCGCAGTAACATGAACATGTTCTGGGGCATAAAACACATGTGAAACAATTGGTTCATAGAAAAATACCTCATTGCTTCTTGTTGTATCCGATGCTGGTTGATGCATAGTGAGAATACAGCCCAAGTAAACAATGTAGAACAGATTTATTGTAAAATACATCAACTAAGGCTCCCCTTCAGAGAAAGTCAGTTATGAGAACTGTTCACAATAGTTCATGCTAAACACCATATTTACAATAATCAGTAAGTATGCAGATGTCCCTAGCAATGGACAAAGTCAAAAGTCTGTGACTACAGTACAGGACAATGAATAATATGGTTGATGACTGATAACAAAGTTGCATGCAGCCTCAGGCATGACAGCAGTGCCTGAGGTAGTCACTGGTAATTTCCATGGTGGCAGTGGCTGGCAAATGGTAACACATTGAAGGAGTTGAAGTTTTCCTGTGTGAGCGATGGGGTGCCTGGTGCAAAGGACTTGAGGGGAAGTCTGCCTGGAGCAGCTCTGTGCCGATCCGAATAGCCTCGTTGCACCAGCTTAGAGCAGAAGCTACTTATGGTCATGAAAACAATGAGGTCAGTGACCCCTAGTGACATTCACACTGCCACTGTCGGCTTGGTAAGCATGCACGATATTGACTTGTCTTCGGGTGGTGTGGCCCTTACCTGGATGAGCTACTCACACATCAAAGGTGTGAGGGGGTTGCTGATTGATTGGGCGATAGCCTGTGCACAGCACACTCTCCATTCATATAGCATGTAATTATTATTATCCTTTCACAATTTAAAATATATTCACATAAGTGGTAAGTATATACTAATACAAGAACTGCACCAAAATATTATAAATGAAATATTAGTGAGATTTTCTGAAGAAGTATAATGTGTGTGTGTGTGTGTGTGTGTGTGTGTGTGTGTGTGTGTGTCTGTGTGTGTGTGTGTGTGTGTGTGTGTGTGAGTGTGTGTGTGTTTCTGTGATAATCCACAACCTTTGACATTCCAAAATTTCAATAGATCATGGCTAGTTCCCTTGATATACAACATTAGTCACCTGTAACTGTCTGTATTTTGTTGGAAGTGAACTCTACAGACGCTGTTTAATTGCATTCCTCTGTAAATTTAGACTCTTTCCATATCCTTGGGATCTAGAGACCATAATCTGTGGAAAACAGTAATTGTGAAGAGTGAAGAAATATGAGGAAGGACAGGGAACTGTACAAGTTAGCTATTGAGTCTTATCCTAACCACAGTCTATAAATACACAGTTCTAATACAGAATGTGAAGAATGAATTCATTGTGAATTCAGGATAATATATCTGCAACAACAATGAAAGATGCCAGCAAGTATTCAAGCCATTTTCTTCAAGATCTTCCACTTCATCTGTTCAATTATGCAAAGCTTTCTCTAATACATTGCCAACTGATAAATGTTCCTGTCACACTGGAAGTAACTCCATGTAAGGTCATAAGTATAGAAATGTAACAACAATATCCAGATTCACTTAAGCATTACCACTCTGTTGAAGAACACTATGCTAACAATGCAAGAAGAGTATGCCAAATACTGTGGGGTTCTGTACAAACAACAGAAGAATTATTAAATACAAATATGTGCCTATCTAAAGAACTAATACATTCAAATTAATGAAACCATCTATAACCTTTATAAAATTCAGTTATACCCTATCCATTGCTGCTATTATTCACACCATGGCACTTTTTTTTTTACATTGTGGTATAAACGAAATGAAATGAAGTGTGACGAGGGCCTCCCGTCGGGCAGACCATTCGCCTGGTGCAAGTCTTTCGATTTGACGCCACTTCGGTGACTTCCACGTCGATGGGGATGAAATGATGATGATTAGGACAACACAACACCCAGTCCCTGAGCGGAGAAAAATCTCCGACCCAGCCGGGAATCAAACCCGGGCTCTTTCGATTGACAGTCTGTCGTGCTGACCACTCAGCTACCGGGGGCGGACATTGTGGTATAGTAATACCCACACAAACACACATCAATCTCACCTGCCATCCTTCTGACAGGTGGAGTATGACTAATATATCTTAGTTGTAGGATATTATGGAAATTCAGATGGTAATTTCAAAAATCACACAGCTCCCAGCAGTTTCTTTTGAAGTGTACCGATGTTCATATAGACTTTTGTAATTGTCCATGTCTGCTATACAATGGTACTGTATCCTACAAAGTAGGAGTAATGCCGTACATGTGAATTAGTTCATTTGACACAGGATATATGACACAAAAACTATAACCAAACAAAATTATAATCAAGCAGGTGGGTCCTGTATCAATGTGCAACACACAAAACAAGGAAAGACAAAAGGGAGAAGCCTGTGTTAATTTCATCCTCTGAGTCAATCCTTAACATGTGCTCAGGTAAAAAATGAAGTGTCATGTGATGAGGGCCTCCCGTCGGGTAGACCGTTCGCCTGGTGCTCAGGTGTAGAAGCCTGGGTTAATTTGGGCCTCTGAGTCAGTCTATAACATCTACTGAGTTGTAGAAGCCTGGATTTATTTAATCCTCTGGGTCAGCCCATAAGATGTGCTCAGGTGTAGCTGAGAACAAACTACCCATAAAAAGCAGCCATTTGAGTCTCAGTCCATTGGACAGTTTTAACCTGCCACACATTATAAAATTCTGCACTGTATACAAACAATGAAAAGTAATGTCAAGTGAATCAGTTTCTTAATTCTTTGTTATCTTTCAGTTAGTTAAAATACCAAGCACAGGCTCACTTGTATTGAGAAAGCTATGGAAACAGCCAACACAATTTTAGAGAGAATGAATAAGTTTTTCAGTTGAGCTGAAGTGTCACAATCTGAAGTTGTAAGTGAAGAACTAGTGAGACCATTACAAAATCTTCCATAATAATGATTATTGACTCACCATAGCCACCCAATATATTGATGACAAAATATGCATGGGAGTTATTTACACATGCTAGTTTGTCAGGTGAAACAGTCGGTCTCTTCTACTGAACTTGAAACTGATATTAAAGTAATCTGTCAATCTCTGCCTCACAAGGAGATCCTTGCTTCCATCTTAACGACACACATTTAAAAGTCAGCTGCCTCTAATGTTAACTTTTGTTTAGGTCCATTTTTTTGTAATATACTACATGATAAGTTTTATCCCTGTTATTTTGGATTTAACAATTTTAATAACCAGCATTGTATTTGGAGTAATTTATTTTATTTACCTTGTAATTTATTCTTATTTCAGGCATGCCATGCTACCAAACCAGGATACATTAATGTTCATATAATACCTCACTCCCATGATGATGTGGGATGGCTAAAAACAGTTGATCAGTACTATTATGGACGTAAGTTACTAGTTATGCTTCAAAAACAATTAACTGATAGAAGTGCACTTAAGCAGTACAAATGCTTTAAGGTTTTAAATAATACAATATGCTTTGCAAAATTAAAGGCATTGCTCTTATATTTATTGCCTTCAGGTGAACTGCAGTCATATACTGTAAGCTTATGTTTTTCATAGTTCATACAGAAACAATGGAATGAATAAAGGCAATCACTTACTACACAGTGGAGACATTGAGCAGCAAATAGATCGAGAAGTTGAGCAGTCTACTGTTGCCCTTGCACCTTTCTTCAGACATGCATACACATGCATGGAGACAGGTTTAGGGCAGTGACTAGCAAAGACCGAGGCTATGTAGGATGTTTCTGGGACTGAGTAATGTGTTAGTTGGACAGTTCCCACCTCTGAACAACATAGAAGTTAGTTCTGGGGACGAGGATCCATATAGTGTGGGCTGTAAAGCAACAGATGATATCAGTTATGTTGTGCTCAGTGGTGTACTTTGCCACTTGCTTGTCAACCTTGCGGTTGACCACATTTTGGTAGTTGTGTTTCAGATGACTCATTAGTTGGAGGTCATGAATGGATAAAGAGCTATATATTATCTACAATGGACTTGATATACAACATAGCATGACTACTTTTACAAAGGATGGAACTTTGAAAGTTGAGCTACAATGCTCATCTTCTTGTTTCACTGCCCATTCACTACTCTTTGACTCCACTATATGATGAACAATTGTCTCTGCTTCTTCCAATGTTTACTTTTGTCATAACAAATTCTTCATTGACCAATAATTACTCTAATTTTCCAGTCAAGCAGGATGTGCAAGTGGCTAAAGTGAAGGACATAATTGACACAGCACTGGATGAACTCAAGAAGAATTCTGACAGGAGGTAAAATAGAAAAAAAAAAAATCAGTCACATATATATTATTACAAAATATATATCATCACAAAATGAAAGATATGAAGTTAGTATGAAAAGGAAATGCTCATTAAATTGAAATTACATGTACCTGTTGTGGTCTAAGTTGCACTTAAAAATGAGAAATATCCAATAAATTCAATTTCCATTCCACATAAGCAATCTATAAAAAAGATGGTAAGCTATCATACATCATATCATCCCATTTATGCCATAACTATCAATGTGCATTTTATTAGTTTTGATGCCATGGTGGCTAAATGTACTCTAAAACCTGAAAAATCAATAATGGGAGTTTAAGAAATCAATGTGGGTCTGAGTTGTTACTGTACATGCAAATGTTAGGATATGAGATTCATAATCATGCCCCTTTCTGCTTGGAATTTTCACTAGATTTAGTTAACATTTAACAGTACAGTTAAGAACTATTGAGAGAGAACTCAACCAGCCACAAATATGTTTAAGAAGCTTTGTTTTATTGTGTGTAGTTTTGGTGGTACTGATATTAGTTGTGGCTTTACAGTGTTAATAAAATCTGTTGCTTTCATAGTAGATAGAGAATTTTGAGACCACTATTGTTAGTTCTTTAAATAGTTCTTCTGTTTTAACTGAACTTAGGTGACATAGACGTTTAGTTTTTTTAGTAATTGTTAAAATTTTACCATGAGTGAGAAGTGTGAGTGTTATCATAGGTTTGTGAGTAGTATGGGATTTGTTCAAAGTAGTGGAAGCAAGTGGTCATTCTAACGAGATCCTCTCCTGAGAATGCAGAATCTATAGTAGAAATAAGTTGATAGAGGAGCAGGAGTGTAAGATCTGTGCCATTCAGGTGCAGTTACAATTCGCAAAGGAGGAACTAGATAGGTTGAGGAGGGTGAAGGGTGATGGGGAATGGGAACTGGAAGTTGGTAAGAAGGCAGCTAGAAGGAGGAGATGTTCAGACAGTTTTACTTTGCACATATGCAATAGATTTGACCAACTGTTGAGTGGAAAGACACCTCTTGTATGTGTGGATGTAGGGAACATGCAGCAGTCCTCAGCAGTTAGGGGGCCTAGGTCAACTGCAAAGTCTAACAGAAAGAAGAAGGTTCTGCTGCTGGGTGGTTCGCACAGTAGAGGTGTTGGCCAGCTGTTGCAGAAAGTGTTGGGGAGTGAGTACCAGGTCACCAACCTTGTGAATCCTAGTGCAGGGTTGGCTCAGGTAACTGACAGTGTAGCGGAGTTATGTCATAATTTTACAAAAGAGGATTAGATAGTGATTGTGGGTGGAGCACGGAATAATCTTCACAGGGTTGGGGAATATGATGTAGGTGGTGACCTGGTAAAGATAGCTACTCAAACTGGTGGCACCAATGTGCACTTCATGCAATTGTTTCAGCATCATTATTGGCCTCATCTTAATGCTTTGTTCGTAGTGTTAACAAGGGGCTGGGGAAGACACTGATGGCGGAGGGCATGGCTCACATTGCAGTGATGCCAGTTGAGTCTATCAGTAGATGGGGTTTCATTAGGCCTGGCCAGCACCTCAATAGGTATGGGAAGGGGAGGCTGGCTAAGCTTATAGGCGACAGGGATCACTCATGGTAAGATTCCTGTAGTAGTTGGTGTTAGTGCTGCACCTTTCTCAGACTGAAGTCAGCTGATAGGTATACCTGCTTAAAGGCAGTCCCTCTAAGAAAGAAATCACCTTAAGATGAGGTCTGGTATCCAAGTAGAGAAGGAATTAGCAGATTTAATCAAAATATAAGATGTATTAGAAATGAAGTTAGTGAACTGCTTGTAGATGTTGACTCTGAAATTATTGGTATATTAGAGCACCACTTAAATAATTTGACAATTCAGAGGCATCCTTTACCAGGATACAAATTAACCTCCTGTTTTTCATGGAGTTCTTTGTGGAGTGGGGGAGTGGTCATGTACGTAAAAAAAAAAGAAGTATTCGAGTCCCTAGATTTATCAGGGCACGGCACTGACAGGTATTTGAATGCTGTGCAGGGCAGTTGAATTTAGTGAAACTAAACTTCTAATTGCTGTAGTTTATAGGTCCAATAATGCTGACTCAGAACACTTCTGCTCAAGCTTGAGAGTGTTCTTGGTTCACTTTATAGGGAGTACCAAAAATTTGTTGTATGCAGCGGCTTCAATATTAAATTTGTATGTGATTGTGCAAGAAAAAGGATGTTGGTAGATCTCCTAAATTCATATGACCTGATGCAAAATGTTTTTTTCCAACCAGGGTGCAGGGGAACAGTAGCACTGCCATAGACAATATTTTTATTGATTCTTTGCTACTAGATGGGCATTCTGTTAGTAAAAGGGTAAATGGCCTTGCAGACCATGATGCACAAATTTTTAAAACTAAAAGCCTTTTGTACTCAATCAAATGTTATATATAATTACAAACTATGTAGGAAAGCTAACCCAATGGCAATAGAAATTTTCTTAAACCTTGTTAAGGAACAAGAGTGGCAAGATGTTTATAAAGCCGATAACATAGATGACAATTATAATGCTCTCCATAACACATTTCTCATGCTCTTTGAGAGTTGCTTTCCATTAGTACGTTCTAAGCAGGGTGCTAGCAGTAATAGGCAGCCTGGGCGGCTGACTAATGGGATAAGGATATCATGTAGAACAAAGTGGGAATTATACACATCTCAAAAACTGTTTTGCATCACCTCGGTTTCGAGAGTTCCAGAAACTGTACAGAAAATTGGAATAGAGATCAACATAAACATCACTTCCGCCCTTTCTATTGCTCATAAAAACCAAACATTGCATGTTGTACCACCATACAGTGAGACCTTCAGAGGTGGTGGTCCAGTTTGCTGTGCACACTGATACCTCTAATACGCAGTAGCTCATCCTCTTGCATTGATGCATGCCTGTGTTCGTCATGGCATACTATCCACAAGTTTATCAAGACACTGGTGGTCCAGATTGTCCTACTCCTCAATGGCAATTTGGCGTACATCCCTCAGAGTGGTTGGTGGGTCAAATCATCCATAAACAGGTCTTTTCAATCTATCCCACACATGCTCATTAGAGTTCATGTCTGGAGAACGTCCTTGCCACTCTAGTTGAGTGATGTCATTATCCTGAAGGAAGTCATTCACAAGATATGTACAATGGGGGCATGAATTGTCATCCATAAACCATGCTGCACGCTATCATTGTTGCAAAGATGGATGTCATCATGAACATTGGGAGTGAAGTTGTGCATCATGCAGCCTATCGCGCACAGTTTGAGTCATAACGTGATGTCCTATGGTTGCAAAAAAAGCATTAATCATCACGGTGGCATTGCTGTCAGGGTTCCTCCAAGCCATAATCTGTAGGCAGTGGTCATCCACTGCAGTCGTAGCCCTTGGGCAGCCTGAGTGAGGCATTTCATTGAAAGTCCTGTCTCTCTGTATCTCCATTTCCATACAACATCACTTTGGTTCACTCTGAGATGCCTGGACGTTCCCCTTGTTGAGAGCCCTTCCTGGCACACAGTAGAAATGCAGACACAATCAAACCACAGTATTGATCATCAAGGCATGGTTGAACTACAGACAGCATGAGCCATGTATCTCCTTCCTGGTGGAATGACTGAAACTGATCAGGTGTTGGACCGCTCCATTTAATAGATGCAGCTCATGCATGGTTGCTTACATCTTTGGGCAAGTTTAGTGACATCTCTGAAAAGTCAATGGGACTGTGTCTGTGATACAATATCCACAGTCAACATCTATCTTCAGGAGTTCTGGGAACTAGGGCGATGCAAAACTTTTTTTGATTTGTGTATAAAAATGTTATAAGTAGTCACAATCAAGCTACAGTAGACCATTACAAAAAGTATTCTAAGGTACTTAAAAATGTTATTGGGACACAAAGAATACGTGGTATGAAATAGAATAGCTAATTCACAGGATAAAAGTATAACCATATGGTCATTTGTGAAGGAAGTGTCTGATCAGCAGCACAAGGTTGACAATATAAAGTCAGTTTTGTAGTAAAAATATTTCTGTTACTGGTAAGTCAGATATATGTACAGTATTTAACAATCATTTTCTGTGTATTGCTAGTGAATTAAACAAAAACTTAGTTTCTACAGGGAACCATATAACTCTCTTGGAAAATGCCTTTCCGAGACCAATGTCTGAAATACTCCTCTGGGATACTGACAAAGGGGAGACTGAGTCAATAATTAAATTGCTGAAAACTAAGACCTCTCATGGATTTGATGGAATGCCTAGCAGTATACTAAAGTACTGTGCTACACATGTTAGCCCTGTACTTAGCCATATTTATAATTTTTCCTTTAATAATGGTCAGTTTCCTGAATGATTAAAGTACTTAGTAGTAAAGCCACTTTATAAAAAGGGATAATGTAGACAATTTAAGACATATTTCTATATCATCAGTGTTTGCTAAAGTAATTGAAAAGGCTGTGTATGTAAGGAAAATTGATCGTATATCATTAGATAGCAAATTATGTGAATTCGCTATCTAATGTTTCAGTTTGGTTTTAGAAATGGTTTAACAACTGCAAATGCTATATTCTCTTTTCTCTGTGAGGTACTGGATAGATTAAACAGGAGGTTTTGAACACAAATTTTTTGATTTAACTAAGGCATTTGATTGAGTTGCTCACAAAATATTGCTTCAGAAGTTGGAACATTATGGAATACGGGGAGTAGCTCACAATCGTTTCAGCTCTCACTTTGACAGCATACAGCAAAAGGTCATTATTCACAGTGTTGAGAATGGCTGTGCTATGGGGTCTGAGTGGGGCACAGTCAAATGGGGTGCTCCTGGGATCAGTGTTGGGGCCACTCCTGGCCCTTCCTTATATAAATGATATGCTTTCTACTATTGTAGGTAATTATAATATATTTCTGTTCACTGACACTAACTTGGTAGTAAAGGATGTTGTGTATGACATTGGCTCTGTTTCAAATAGTCCCATTCATTACATAAGTTCAAGCCTTGTAGAAAATAAACATGCTAAGTAAGATTCAGTTTTTACAGTTTCTAACACACAGTTCATCAAAACCCAACATTTTAATTTCACAGAGTGGGCTTATGATTAGTGAAGTTGAACATTTCAAATTCCTGGGTGTTCAGATAGATATTAAACTGTCTTGGAAAGCCCATGTTCAGGATCTTGTTCAAAGACTTAATACTGCCATTTTTACTACTTGAACAGTATCTGAAGTAAGTCATCATTCAACATGAAATTAGTCTACTTTGCTTATTTTCATTTCCTTATGTTATATGGTATTATATTTTGGGGTAACTCTTCCCATTATCAGAGGATATTTTTGGCTCCGAAACGGGAAGTACAGGCAATAAGTGGTGTAAGTTCAGGAACCTCTTCTTGACCCCTGTTCACTAGTCTGTGTATGACATTGGCCTCTCAATATATATATTCTTTACTGACATTTGATGTAAACAATATCAGCTTATTCCCAAGAATTAGCAGCATTCACTCAGTTAATACTAGGTAGAAATACAATCTGCATTTGTATCACTCTTCCTTGACTCTCGTGCAGAAAGGTGTGCAGTATACTGCTGCATCCATTTCCAATAAGTTACCATAGGAATCTTAGCAGTAATCCATGCACTTTCAAACCAAAATTGAAGAGTTTCCTCATGGGTCACTCCTTCTATAAAAAATTAAACAGATTTCTAGGTTATATTGTTGATTGTGTTTAGTTAAACACATAGCTTGTCTTTTTTGGGCTCATAGACATTTTATTTTATCTTTTATTACTTTTATGTTATAATTTAATGTACTGACACATTCAACAATGTTGGAGATTTGCTCCTCAATTTTGTCCTATGGAACTAGACGTGTAAAATAAAATAAAACAGAATGTTGTTGAAGTAATAAGACATTTAAGTTTGTTTGACAGATAGTAGCTTCAAGGATGTGACATTGATTCAGTTATAAACAAAACTTACTGCCAGCCAAAACACTAATGTCATATTTGCTGAGATAAAGCATGGTTTTTTTTAACTACATTTCTACTGTGTATTCTACATTAGCTCCAAGCTAAATGCCTTGTTTCATCTGTGGATGCTTCATATTTTGTTATCACAATTAAGGCCCTGTTTTTATAATTCACCAACAGTCAACATCATTGCTGATAGTGGATGAGAAGGCACTTGATCAGAGTCTTCCACAGCTTCACCAACATTGCTCAACACAGCACCCATTAGTTTCGGTATTTATTTAATTGTTGACTAAAAGGAAAAACAGCAGTAAAATTTGTGTTAAGTGAGATTTTTTATATCTGTTGCACTTTGTAAAGGTGATTGTTTACAGTTATTTATAATTAAACTTAAATTATATATCTGTTGTAGTGTTCATAGGTGAATTCTTGATATGAAAATTATAGGAACAATTTCCCTGTTAATGTTAATTGTATATTTTGTATTCCAGATTCATTTATGTTGAAACAGCTTTTCTTTGGAAGTGGTGGCTACAAAATGATGAAGACAGGCGACAGTTAATGACAGACCTTATTAACTCAGGACAGCTGGAAATCATTGGAGGTGCCTGGAGTATGAATGATGAAGCAGCCAGTAATTACCAGTCTATAATTGATCAGTTTACATTTGCCCTCAGGTAAGTTAAATAGATATTATTCACTTTCATTTGTCTTCATCCCATATATTCTTCATTATCTGTGTCTTTTGTCAGAAGTGACTTGTTGCAAAGATGGAATCCTGAAATGAAGGTTAATAAAATAGGACTCACAATACACTCACAATTAACTAAATGGCTTCATGAATTTTTTTATGCCAATAACTTCCTTTTGTTTCAAAATAATAAGAGATAAAATGGTTCCAGTGTATTTTCCTGTACTTACACATTTAAATTCACAGCTTTCTAAGAATGTTAACATCAGCATCTTCAATACAGTTTCCCATTTGTTGCTTATGACAGTATGACATGTAGTTGTGACATTAAACTTGATTTGCAACTAAGTAAATATTCTTTTCTGTTGTCCAGTATTTACAGGTGAAACTGTGCCATGTTAACAGTCTTTGCCTTCATATTTTCCATGTTTTTCACACCTTTCGTCTTTTAACAGAAAATTTCACTGTCAAGTTAAGAGTAATCTACAAGTACTTAATAAAGACACAATTCAATTTTTTTTAAATTTAGTTACTTCAGTATATTTTGTATGTAAAATATTCATGAGCATTTTACGTCAAGTGTAATACTTGCCCCTTTGTGTATTAACACATATCAAAAATCCTGTTTTAATATATTCAGTGCTTCCAGAAATATTTGAGGTTTGTGGTTCAGCCACACTATTTAGGGCATCTCAAATCTTTAATGGCAAAGTTATTCAGTTGCTAGAGGATTCTAAATTAAATATTTTTAGCTTTAGAATCAATGGTCAAAAATATATTTGTAGTTTTTCATTGACACATCACAATCTTAAAAGAACTAAAGCTCATAGCTGATCTTCTAAGTGATGAGTCCAATCTCAATGCATACATTATGACATAATCCAGTGGTAGAATTGAATACTGTATACAAAATCATTGGGCACCATTGATTGTACACACTGTTTATGAATGGAGTGCAGCATTACTTGCCAGATAGTATTCTTTGAGCAAGTTGATGGGTGCTCATGCGATTTCTTTCCGCACTAACCCTTAAAACCTACTGCGCCAACAGTTCTTTGTCAAGAACATGGCCACATCTCTGTGGCTTCAAAAACACAATTTCCCATGTTTCTGTCCACAAAGACAAATTTCGTTCAGTTAGGATGATTCCTATATCAAAAGCTTTTGCTGCACAGACATCCAGCTTTCCATGCACTATGTTCTACAAATACAAGCATTAAATTCATATCTGCACATTTATGTAACAAGTAATGCTCGTCCTTCCATAACTGGTACACAGCAGCAAAACCCAGCGCAGACCTAGCACAGATGAATGTGTATGGTTTTTCAGTCTAGTGCCACCAACATCATTGGGAGGCATTTACTTCTTATGAAATACAAGCAATTTACAAACACATATCTCATAAGAATTGCTCATTCAAGACCTTGTATCACTTGAAATACTAATTTATAGCCATTGGTTTCTCTTCTCAAAGTACTAAGTTTTGGAATCTATATTGTCTTTATAATTTCGGTTAGAGGTTTGGCCTACACTGCATATAATACGATAGAAATAATTGTCACAGTTTCTGGGATTTCTACAGTAATGCGAAGGGTAATAAAAAATAAATGGACAAAAAACAAATAATATTAGTCTATGAGGGCTGTCCAAAAAGTAGATTACATATTCAGCTGCAGCAACTATGGCTGTATTGTTGTCTGAGCATTTGTCCATTCATTTTAAATATGTGCTTCAACAGAAACTCCTGCAAGTTGTGAAGTGTGGTCCAGAATAAGATTTTTGTTGGTAAAAAACCATAAATCAATTGACATTTATTGACAACTGTGTTAAGTTTATAGAAATAATGTAATAACTGAAGGTGGAGCGTGCAGGTGGTGCATTAGGTTTAAAACTGACCAAACTGATGTTCATGATGAAGAGCGAAGTGGACGACCAAGCATCATGACTAATGAATTGATTGCAAATGGTGTGCATCTCGTCAGTTTTCTTGAATGTGGCACAACAATAAACTCTAAGATGTATTGTTAAACTTTGGAAAACTTAAAAAGAGTAATTCAAAACAAGTGCAGAAGAAAGTTGATCTCAAAAATTTTGTTCTTGCACGATAATGCTTGCCCTCACACAGCAAAATGCACTTGAAAAATACTTCATGCTTTCAAGTGGGACATGTTTCCTCATCCCCTGCACAGTCTGGACCTTGCACCTAATGATTACCATTTGTTTCCAATGATGAAAGTGGCTTGCAATGCAGCAATGTTGGAACTGCAAGAGGGTGTGACTAGCTGGTTGAAGCCTCATGAAACCGGATTTTCAAAGCTCATTCACACTATGACGAGTGCCTAAATTGATCTTGAAAAGTAGTATTTAAGTATCACTTTCAAATAAACATAATATTTTTTACTAAACTTCTTTTTTATTTTTATTTATTTATTTATTTTTAATACCAAAAGTAGTCTACTTTCTGGATAGTCCTTGTATTTATAAAACTACAACTGATGGTTTTTTTAATCAGTTTTAAATGGAAAACATCATTCAAGTAACAGCTATCATTACATTTGTTAGTCATATGATTTATTTGCTTGGCCAGCCAGAGAAAAGATTTGATATTATGTATTTCTTCTCTCTAGGGCCTACTACAAACCAATGTCTATTGTTGCCACACTGGAGAAAATGAACAATTAAATTAATATATTCATCTAATAAAGACCATAAAATTCTGGAAAACTTGGGCAAATGGTCTTAATAGTGTGTTATCTGGTAACATTTGCTTTTAATGAAATTCGTTGTGACATAAGATTGTAATAAGACAAGATGTTTCATTACAGTGAACACTTCACTAGAGAGTGAAAATGACATTCTTGAGCCAGTCGGGTGTGACTTAAGTTTAAAAAGGCAAGGCATGTCACTACGGTCCCAGGATGAGAGGGGCCCACCTGTAATGAGACAGACCCATGTTAAACAGTTACAAACATACATAAATCATTTACAGGTATTAGTAGTAAAAATCAATCAGTACACACTGCATGAGAGACCACGTATGAAGTTCCTAGGCATCCTGAGGGATAATAAAGTGAGACAGAACCAGCATACAGATAAATCTCTCTGAATGTGTTGATTTATAGATGGGTTTGCTACTTTGCAAACTTTCGCTCAGTACTGCTCTATTGCCTAATCTTCAGTGTGAAAAGGATCTGAGAAGTATTTGTTCTACAGAAGCATGTGATATGAATATTGTATAAAATTTATATCCAAATGTCTTCCAGAAAACTCTTTAGGGATGTTCTGATTTTACGTTCACATGTCAATACACTTACTCACTCATAGTATTTATGGCCAATAACAAAGATAATTCTGGATGAATGGAGAAATTCATAACTAGAATTAAGAATAGTTTCTATATAGACAATCATCTGTATTTGGGGTTCAGACTGTAGTTTTATCTTCTGGTGCATAAAAAGTCTGTAACAGTTTATATCCTTATATCTGACAGGAAACTGAAAATCCCAGGCATTAAAATACAAAGTAAAACAGTGCCTTTTTAATCACTCTGATATAACTCACCTGAAACTTATAGCTTCTCCTCAGTACCAGCAGTCTTGGTCACTGCAAAGCTGAAAATCTAATTGTATCTGGGATGGTGTTTGTTCATTGATGTACATGACACCATATTTCTAATGATGTTCACACACACAGTTTATTCATGCAAAGTTCACTTACTAACTATGGTGACCAGATTTGACATTGCAAAAACTAATTAGTGTAGGTCTGTGTGTCAGCACTCACAATTACAGAGGGAAGTAAATTGTTCCATTGTGCCATAAAATAATGCTCCTACTTACATAAAAATATCATAACTCTCATTCATCACAAGAGTTCAAATTTAGCACAGTCCATTAACAATTCCTTAAAGACCATTACACTTTGGTGTTTCATTTAAGACAGTGCAGAGCACAAATCACTTAGCACAATGATAGTTCAGTCCAATGACAAAAATGGTTCACACTTTTGGTAATTACAATGCACTTCAGTTCAAATGTTCATTAATTAAGGTTGCAGAGATGACTTGTAAATAATTAAACAGTGAAGTTTGTGAGTTTTGTGGTAAACAGAGTGCATATTGTTGCATGGAGAATATGGTATGAGTCAAAAAACAAGAGCAAAGGAAACACGTACACCTCAACAGTCTCTTCATTGTGCCTGTCTGCAACTCAGTGGCTCATCTTTACAGTGCATAGCAGTCTATACTTTTCCTAATATTGTTTACATTCCAACCTGGATTTCCATTTTTTAGTTAACAATTCAATGAATTAATGATGTGTGTCAACCTGTACAGAAAAATTAAGAAATATAATAAAAGTATGTAATCAATGTCTGGAATCTAAAAGCAGCTGTTAAATACAATGTGTACAGAAACCAGACAGCAGTTACAAGAGTCGAAGGCATGAAAGGGAAGAGTAGTTGAGAGGGAAGTGAGACAGGCTTGTAGCCTATGCCTGATGTTATTCAGTCTCTACATTGAACAAAATTCGGAGTAGGAATTAAAATTTAGGGAGAAGAAACAGAAACTTGAAGGTTTCCTAATGACATTGTAAGTCTGTCACAGACTTGGAAGAGCAGCTGAATGGAATGGACAGTATTCTAAAAGGAGGATACAAGATGAACATCAACAAAAGCAAAACTAGGATAATGGAATGTAGTTGAATTAAATCAAGTGATGCTGAGGGAATTAGATTAGGAAACAAGACACTTACAGTAGTAGATGAATTATGCTATTTGGACACAAAAATAACTGAGATGGCGAAAGTAGAAAGGATATAAAATGTAAACTGATGATGTCAAGGAAAGTGTTTCTGAACAAATTTGTTAACATCAAATATAAATTTAAGACTTAAGTGTTAGGAAGTCTTTTCTGAAGGTGTTTTTCTGAGTGTAGCCATGTATGGAAGTGATTCATGGATGATACATAGTTTAGACAAAGAGAACAGAAGTCCTTGAAATATGATGCTATAGAAGAATGCTGAAGATTAAATGAGTTGATCACATAACTAATGATGGGGTACTGAATAGAATTGGGAAGACAAGAAATTAGTGGCACAACTTCACTAAAAGAAAGGATCAGTTGATAGAAAACATTCTGAGACATTGAAGGATCACCAATTAAATATTGGATGGAAGTGTGGGGGTAAAAGTCATAGAGGGAGACCTAGAGATGAATACAGTAAGCAGATTCAGAAGGATGTAGGGTGCACTAGTAATTTGGAGATGAAGAGGTTTGCACAGGATAGCATAGCACAAAGAGCTGCATTAAACCAGTATTAAGACTGAAGACCACAAAAACAACAACAGCTCAGGTTTAGTGACAGTTGTATTTCTTTGTCCGCCATTTGAACCTCAGGCCCTCTTTCATCCTTCATCTTTCTTTGTCATAGTATTCTGTAATTATGCCATCATCTGGGTCAACCATCAATAAATAACATTAATCAAACTCAATTTGTCAAGCGTACCAGGCTCCTAAATTGTTGGTATATCATTTACACTTCAAAATTAACTTAGTTACAATGCTGCAACACCAGTCATTTACACTGGTATCCAAAATAAGGCAGCAAGCCACTATTACCCCATCCTGTGCGTAATGCATTATATAATCATACAAACTGTCAACCAGATGTCTGTACGATTATGTTCCACATGGAAGATGGCATTGCAGTTAATGAATAGCCATGCCAATGATGATGTCAGGGCACCTATGAAATGAGGTGGTGTCTGCTGGGTATCCCCCACATCTACAGTCACTGTGTGTACAATGTCAGGTGGTGTATGATGACACAGAGAAGATGCCAACCAGACTCTCTGCAGTGGAAGGCCATAGAAAGAAAGGAAGCAGAACATCACAAACTGAATTGGCGCGATGGCTTAATATGAATTGTTCTGCTATTTCTCAGATATGGAACAGTTTATAGAGACTGAAACTGCGTTCTGAAGACCAGGGCAGGGCTGTTCACATGTCACTTCAGAAGAGAGGACTGTTATTTCGCTGTAAGAGCACCATAGTAGTGATGAAGAGTAGGCTGAAGTTCAAGACATTAGTCAGGAAGAATCAATATGCTAAGAAGTGGGATACGGAAGTTCTAAGGAATGACGAGATATGTTTGAAGCTCTCTAACATTATAGATACAGCGCAGTAGGCAACACAGTTGAAGAGGAATGGACGTCTCTAAAAAGGGCCATCACAGAAGTTTGGAAGGAAAACATAGGTACAAAAAAGGTAGCTGCGAATAAACCATGGGTAACAGAAGAAATACTTCAGTTGATTGATGAAAGGAGGAAGTACAAACATGTTCCGGGAAAATCAGGAATACAGAAATACAAGTCGCTGAGGAATGAAATAAATAGGAAGTGCAGGGAAGCTAAGACGAAATGGCTGCAGGAAAAATGTGAAGACATCGAAAAAGATATGATTGTCGGAAGGACAGACTCAGCATACAGGAAAGTCAAAACAATCTTTGGTGACATTAAAAGCAATGGTGGTAACATTAAGAGTGCAATGGGAATTCCACTGTTAAATGCAGAGGAGAGAGCAGATAGGTGGAAAGAATACATTGAAAGCCTCTGTGAGGGTGAAGATTTGTCTGATGTGATAGAAGAAGAAACAGGAGTCGATTTAGAAGAGATAGGGGATCCAGTATTAGAATCGGAATTTAAAAGAGCTTTGGAGGACTTACGGTCAAATAAGGCTGAAGGTATGGATAACATTCCATCAGAATTTCTAAAATCATTAGGGGAAGTGGCAACAAAACGACTATTCACGTTGGTGTGTAGAATATATGAATCTGGCGACATACCATCTGAGTTTCGGAAAAGAATCATCCACACAATTCCGAAGACGGCAAGAGCTGACAAGTGCGAGAATTATCGCACAATCAGCTCAGCAGCTCATGTATCGAAGCTGCTTACAAGAATAATATACAGAAGAATGGAAAAGAAAATTGATAATGCGCTAGGTGACGATCAGTTAGGCTTTAGGAAAAGTAAAGGCATGAGAGAGGCAATTCTGACGTTACGGCTAATAATGGAAGCAAGTCTAAAGAAAAATCAAGACATGTTCATAGGATTTGTCGACCTGGAAAAAGTGTTCAACAATATAAAATGGAGCAAGCTGTTCAAGATTCTGAAAAAAGTAGGGGTAAGCTATAGGGAGAGACGGGTCATATACAATATGTACAACAACCAAGAGGGAATAATAAGAGTGGACGATCAAGAACGAAGTGCTCGTATTAAGAAGGGAGTAAAACAAGGTTGTAGCCTTTCGCCCCTGCTCTTCAATCTGTACATTGAGGAAGCAATGATGGAAATAAAAGAAAGGTTCCGGAGTGGAATTAAAATACAAGGTGAAAGAATATCAATGATACGATTCGCTGATTACATTGCTATCCTGAGTAAAAGTGAAGAAGAATTAAATGATCTGCTGAACGGAATGAACAGTCTAATGAGTACACAGTATGGTTTGAGAGTAAATCGGAGAAAGACGAAGGTAATGAGAAGTAGTAGAAATGAGAACAGCGAGAAATTTAACATCAGGATTGATGGTCACAAAGTCAATGAAGTTAAGGAATTCTGCTACCTAGGCAGTAAAATAACCAATGATGGATGGAGCAAGGAGGACATCAAAAGCAGACTCGCTATGGCAAAAAAGGCATTTCTGGCCAAGAGAAGTCTATTAATATCAAATAATGGCCTTAATTTGTGGAAGAAATTTCTGAGGATGTACGTCTGGAGTACAGCATTGTATGGTAGTGAAACATGGACTGTGGGAAAACGGGAACAGAAGAGAATCGAAGCATTTGAGATGTGGTGCTATAGATGAATGTTGAAAATTAGGTGGACTGATAAGGTAAGGAATGAGGAGGTTCTATGCAGAATCGGAGAGGAAAGGAATAGGTGGAAAACACTGATAAGGAGAAGGGACAGGATGATAGGACATCTGCTAAGACATGAGGGAATGACTTCCATGGTACTAGAGGGAGCTGTAGAGGGCAAAAACTGTAGAGGAAGACAGAGATTGGAATACGTCAAGCAAATAATTGAGGACGTAGGTTGCAAGTGCTACTCTGAGATGAAGAGGTTAGCACAGGAAAGGAATTCATGGCGGGCCGCATCAAACCAGTCAGTACACTGAAAAAAAAAAAAAAAAAAAAAAAAAAAAAAAAAAACTGATTTTGGGAGCCAGACATTGTGGAAAGATACCAATATTGTGGAGGATCACTAATAGTGTGGACAGCAATTATGTTTACCACTCGAATCCATCTTCATGAAATTGTAAGGGTGAATTGGCAAGGTTTAACTGCTGTCAGGTATTGGGACAAGATCTTGGAACCTCATTTGCAGCTGTTTGTGGTGCTTTGGGCCCAGACTTCATACTGATGGACAATAATGCTCAACCTCATAGAGCAGGGTGGTTGAATTTTTCTTGGAAATGGAAGATACTGCACTCATGGCATGGTCTGCACGCTCTCCAATTTGAATCCTATAGAGCATGTCTGGGATGTGCTAGGGAGATGGCTTGCATCATGTCAGCATCCACCAACCACTCTCCAAGACTGCTAGCAACTCTGCAGGAATAATGGGCATTATTGCCTCAGCAAGAGATTATGACATCATTCACAGCATTCTCCATCAGTGTCAGGCATGTATT
This sequence comes from Schistocerca gregaria, assembly GCF_023897955.1. Lineage (NCBI taxonomy): Eukaryota > Metazoa > Arthropoda > Insecta > Orthoptera > Acrididae > Schistocerca > Schistocerca gregaria. The sequence continues at coordinate 206,203,762 of NC_064920.1, read as the reverse complement.
TCTGCACGTTAACCAATTGTCAGAATGTGTGTGCAGATCTGTTAAGTTGGAAAAAATGAAGAACATTTTTGTCTACTGTTATGCATGTTGCAGTTGTTAATGTTCTGTATTTTTTACATTGTTTCTACTTTACTATCACCTGTTTAAACTGTTATGTGACCAAAAAAATTCAACCTTGCAAAATTTCCATTTGTTGCCTTAATTTTGGACGCCAGTATTGTTAATTTGCATTGATGATAAAACTAAACAATATTTTGCTTCTTGAAACATGTTCTTGATAGTACTATTTTTGTAAATTGCAAAAATATTTCTTTTTTGTCCTTTTCAGTTTACATACATAATCAGTGGCCTCTTCTTAGATGTGGACTGTAACATTAACAAAATACATTTTCAGGAAGCTGAATGATACATTTGGGGCATGTGGCCGGCCCCATGTAGGATGGCAGATTGACCCATTTGGACATTCCAGAGAGATGGCATCCATTTTTGCTCAGCTTGGGTATGATGGTGTCTTCTTTGCAAGATCAGACTATCAAGACCGTCAGAGGCGATACCAGACAAGGAACTCAGAGATGATATGGCAAGGCAGTGCTAATCTTGGTATGATATATGTACTGTAAGCAGTCATTGCTATCTGTTTGATCATCTTGAATTATTAGATTCCCCATTCTTTTTAGATTAATGACACTAGTCACTCACTTTTGTCCAGATGGGTGTTCATTTTTTAAGAACACATTTTTTCCTGAAATTGCTAGCAACTGTAATTAAGTGTAGTTTAAATACACACTAAAAGATTTACTAGTGGCCAGCTCTATGACACTACTGATGAATTTCTTAACAGAAATGACTGATTTTACACACTACATGAATTCTATGTAATACTTGGCTCCTGCACAGCTTCAATGTAGTAACACAGTCTTTATAAGTAACCTTTGCAATTATGCTTGACTGCAATAGCCTTGGAATTTCCTTATGAATGTATGCAGAGTGTATCAAAAGGTATGGCCAATCCTTAATGAAGTGACAGAGGACTTTATTTGCAAGAAAAAATCTTAATACAATTTTTCTGTATTCATCACAATTTTGGAGTTATATATGTAACTCCAAAATGGGGAATTTTCCTTTCCTTTCAGTGCCAATCTCAATTAATACATTTCTTGTGTTACTAATTTTATGTTATTCATCTAATTCCTTTAATAATTACATTAATACATGTCACTGTCCATGGTTTGTCATAGTCATTTCAGAGCAGATACTTCAAATGTCCCCCTCTTGCAAGAATACAGGCTTCAGAACATTACCTGATGTCTTGCTGCAAGTTACCAAATTCCTGTTGATGTATTGCCACTGGCACTGTGTGAATCTTTGTAACATGGTCTTCTTTGGTTATTATCTCTGATATGTGCATTTCTCTTTGAGAAAATCCAAAAAAATAGGTACCATACTGGCCAAGGGACGGGACTGTCCTTTCCAGTCCATTTAGTAAGAAAGTGGTCATCCAACCATTGTTGTACTTATAGAAGGAAATGTGCTGAAGCACCATCTAGTTGGTACCATAGGTATTGCATTGAGTGTAGGGTAATATCATCCAGTATATTTGTAAGCACATCTTCTAAGAAATGCATGCAATCAGCAGCCCTCCCAACCTCCCCACTAGCCCCCCCACCCCCACCCCCAATTCTGTCCTCCAGTATGCATGGGCCACACAGTGTACTCTGAAAAATACCTGCCCATATGTTAAAACTGAATCTCATTCAGAATGATGTGGAACAAGTTACATAAGGATTTTCATCAGCACAGATGCATCTATTCATAACACCATCTCTTGTGCACCCTGACTCATCAGTCTATTTACACATGGTTCACAAAATCTGGTTGGTCATTAATCATCTATAATAGCCACTGACAGTATGCAAGACAATGTCCATGATCTTGCAGCTTTACTTCTTTAACAGGGTTTAGATAGTATGGATGAAGACCTTGTCAATAAAATTCTCACCAAAAAGATGAGTGAGGGAGTCTGACATGTCAACAAAGATGCCTTGTACTGATAGAGGGATGTGCTTGTACAATATCAAGAATTTCTTCTTTATGATCTGGAGCATGTCCTGGTTGACCAACATGATGCATGAGTTGCAGCATCCACCGCACGTGTTGTTGAAATGCTTGAAATATCTGTCTCTCTGGATGACACCAATGTGGAAACCTCCCACATGGTATTCTCTTTCAGCCATAGCCACATTACCTTACAGAAACTATAAACAAAGTGCATATCCAATCATTCCTCACTAGTAAACATTGAGAATATTCATACACAGACTTCATCTTTGCAACTGATCTCTTCGCTTGTCTCGTCCAGGAGAACACAAGATTAAAGTACACTCCTGGAAATGGAAAAAAGAACACACTGACACCGGTGTGTCAGACCCACCATACTTGCTCCGGACACTGCGAGAGGGCTGTACAACCAATGATCACACGTACGGCACAGCGGACACACCAGGAACCGCGGTGTTGGCCGTCGAATGGCGCTAGCTGAGCAGCATTTGTGCACCGCCGCCGTCAGTGTCAGCCAGTTTGCCGTGGCATACGGAGCTCCATCGCAGTCTTTAACACTGGTAGCATGCCCCGACAGTGTGGACGTGAACCGTATGTGCAGTAGACGGACTTTGAGCGAGGGCATATAGTGGGCATGCGGGAGGCCAGGTGGACGTACCGCCGAATTGCTCAACACGTGGGGCGTGAGGTCTCCACAGTACATCGATGTTGTCGCCAGCGGTCGGCGGAAGGTGCACGTGCCCGTTGACCTGGGACCGGACCGTAGCGACGCACGGATGCACGCCAAGACCGTAGGATCCTACGAAGTGCCATAGGGGACCGCACCGACACTTCCCAGCAAATTAGGGACACTGTTGCTCCTGGGGTATCGGCGAGGACCATTCGCAACCGTCTCCATGAAGCTGGGCTACGGTCCCGCACACCGTTAGGCCATCTTCCGCTCATGCCCCAACATCGTGCAGCCCGCCTCCAGTGGTGTCGACAGGCGTGAATGGAGGGACGAATGGAGACGCGTCATCTTCAGCGATGAGAGTCGCTTCTGCCTTGGTGCCAATGATGGTCGTATGCGTGTTTGGCGCAGTGCAGGTGAGCGCCACAATCAGGACTGCATATGATCGAGGCACACAGGGCCAACACCCGGCATCATGGTGTGGGGAGCGATCTCCTACACTGGCCGTACACCTCTGGTGATCGTCGAGGAGACACTGAATAGTGCACGGTACATCCAAACCGTCATCGAACCCATCGTTCTACCATTCCTAGACCGGCAAGGGAACTTGCTGTTCCAACAGGACAATGCACGTCCGCATGTATCCCGTGCCACCCAACGTGCTCTAGAAGGTGTAAGTCAACTACCCTGGCCAGCAAGATCTCCGGATCTGTCCCCCATTGAGCATGTTTGGGACTGGATGAAGCGTCGTCTCACAACGGTCTCCACATCCAGCACGAACGCTGGTCCAACTGAGGTGCCAGGTGGAAGTGGCATGGCAAGCCGTTCCACAGGACTACATCCAGCATCTCTACGATCGTCTCCATGGGAGAATAGCAGCCTGCATTGCTGCGAAAGGTGGATATACACTGTTCTAGTGCCGACATTGTGCATGCTCTGTTGCCTGTGTCTATGTGCCTGTGGTTCTGTCAGTGTGATCATGTGATGTATCTGACCCCAGGAATGTGTCAATAAAGTTTCCCCTTCCTGGGACTATGAATTCACGGTGTTCTTATTTCAATTTCCAGGAGTGTAAAACACAATAGCAGTAACATTGGATGCAATACTTAACTACAGAACTATACACAAATGGCAGCTGAAGAGGCTCACACAATGATTGGTAATATGTGTATTTCAATGTGGCATGCAAACACATCTCCCAAATGAGGTTGAATACAAAAAACTGGCATTCACATTTTATCTCACAAAAAAGATCCCCTATTCTGCTCAATGAGTGACCTTACCTATTTTCTAGACATTAACAGTGTTTCATTAAATGAAATTCACACAAGAAGGGGAACATGAGCAAATATCTATCATGTATCTTAATGTAAAGAAATATATCGACATGTGTGTGCATTGCTGACCAGTCCCTCACTGTTATCAATTAAGGAAACTTTGTTGCAACAGATAGTCTTATCAGGGCTTATCAGAAGAGTATGAGGGACATTGTGATACAGAATATTGATAACAATTGCAAGTTTTTACCTAAAATAATTCATGACTTGCTGCATCAAAATATTTTGGTGTCATGTAGAAGGAAAACATCAGATGTGTCAAAGTAACATGATATTATGATGTCAAACTGAGACACAGTCATCACATCATCTGATGTATTGAGGTGCTGTTGGTTGTCTGCTCCTTATATAACCAAGTCATGACTGTATGGTGTGATGGTCACACCTTATCACCAGCATGTGTCTGAAGACATGTTGCTGAGATACCATGTCTAGAGATGACTGGCAGTCAGTAATGAAGAGGCAATGGGCACTACATAAAATAAAGCATGGAAAGCTGCACTGAAATTGTTACATACTCTGTGCCAACATGCTCCTTCCTGCCCTATATACTGCTATGCAAATGTTCCCCCAGGTTGTGGTCCAGGATTGAGAGTAGCATAGTGGCTATATACAGAATGGATAATGTACTAGCATCTTAGTACATCAAATTATTTGATGATGGCATCTTAGTTTGACATAGAATAGCTGTGTCACTTTTTCCCCTCACATCTCATGTTGTACCCAAGTTTTATTCTTCAATATATCTTCCGAGAGAGACTTGAATCTCATGAAATTTCCTGTATTTTTCACTAACAATGGCTAATGTGTTGCAAGAGCAGAGGAAACTAAAAATATTGACAGAACTTTTGTGATGAGGCGCAGTAAATGAAGCACAAAAATAAGCCTGTTGGCACAGAGTTTACTGTAACGTTTAACAGCTTACAACTAATTGCAGATGACGATACACACACAGAGTAAACAGCAAAAGACAGAGCATCTAAAGGTTGGAAGGTAACACAAATCAAAGAAAAACAGTGTTGCTTCTTTAAGATAACATTAACATGTACCATTAACACACTCAGTGTCAATTATAATTATTACAATCTCTATGTACATTCTAACAAGGCTATAAATTTTTCAAATTTTATTTTACCTAGTGCCTTTGTTAGAACATTAGCTTCTTGGTCATTTGTGCTAATGTTCTTTAATATAACTTTCTTAGTAAAAACTTTCTCTCTTAAAAAGAGAACTTTCATATCTACATGCTTTAGATTATGATAGAACTGTGGGTTCCTGCAGAGGCTTTTTACCAACATACTGTTTTCATAAAGTACAACAGCTCTTTGACTGCCAGAAAGACTATGATACAAATTACTGAGCCAACAGGTGTCACTAGTTCCCATGCTTAAGGCTACAAATTCAGATTCTGTTGGTGACAGAGACACTGTGAGTTGCTTCTTAGATGCACATGAAACACTACAACCCAAAACTTTGAAAAGAAAGCCACTTGTGGACTTTCTGTCCAAACTATCACCAGCCAAATCAGAGTCCACATAACCAACTATAGGATCAGAACACTTTTCATCTCTATTTTCATCCCTAGCATGTAACACATTCAGGTTTAGGGTTCCCTTAATGTAATGCAAGACATGTTGTAAGGCATTCTCTAAATCCCGACTTGTACATGGCTGGTACCTGCTTAAAATATTTATAGTTACGCAAATATCTGGTCTGGAAAGTAACATAGCACACATCAGTAACAATATTAATTTTCTACACCTTTTCTCAATGTCTTCATATTCAGGTTTTTCTCTTTTTAATGTACTGTGATCAAAATTTTCCTCCACATGGGTTGAAATGGAATTACATTGAAATGTATCAAAAACTTTCAACACTTTTTGAAGATACTTTCTTTGGCAAGTAGTAATAGTACACTCCCTTAAATTTTGAAGAATATCCTCATCATACCCACATACATTTACTGGAGGGGATGTAAAAGAAAAATGCGTGTTAGCTGAAAAGAAAACTGCTGAAGTATGTCTTCGAAAATGTATGCTTAATACCATTAAAACAAGCGAAAATCCTTATTTGATGCACTGGAATATAAATGGCTTAAATTCTAAATCTTCCAGTAGCCTAGGCTACAAACTCGATGAGTTACAAATCCTTCTCTCAGAATGTAAAAACATAAAAATTATTTGTTTAAATGAGCATTGGCTTAGCTCTAATACAATAAATATTTTAAATAAAATTGAAAATTTCAATGTTGCAAGCAGCTATTGCAGGGAGAAAAAATCTCACGGAGGTTGCTGCATACTCCTGGACTCTTCTATAAGCTATGAAGCGAAAACAGATTTTAATTTTTTAAATGAAGATTGTATATTCGAAAGTTGTTGCATAGAACTTAAAGACCTTAATATGTTAATTATTTCAATTTATAGGATTCCAGACAGGGCTTTAGTGACACCATTCCTCTCTAAATTCCAGTGCTTGCTAAACAAACTAAAGAAAGAAAAGAAGAAAAAAATTGTAATAGCAGCAGATTTTAATATAAACATTGCAAATGACAATAAAGAATCAACAAAATTTATTGATTCAATTAAAAAGTCTGGTTTTAAACTAAATTTTTCGGAGTCCACCAGAGAAAATATTCACTCAGCAACATGCATCGACAACATTGTAACAAATTATAACTTTGATAATGTAAATAAATTCTGTCTAGACTTAGGTCTTTCTGATCACTCTGCCTTGATTGTGTCACTACCAAAAACTGACAAACATAATATAAAGAAGACTTGTATCAAAAGGAGTTTCAATAAAACAAATATTGAAATATTCTATGAAAAACTAAGTAAAGTTAAGTGGTGTTTCAGGGATGGTGATTCAACAAATGAAAACTTTAGTACATTCTTAAACAGTTTTATTGAAGTATTTAATGAAACTTTCCCGCCAAGATCATATTGCAACAAAACATCAAGTAAGATAAAATGGATCACACCAGGAATAAAAATATCGAGTGAGAGGAAAAGGAAGCTACACAATCAACTGAAGTACAACAAAGATCCTGATTTTGTAAAATATGTTAGAAACTATAAAACTATTTTCAAAAAAGTTGTGAAAGCTTCAAAACAAATGGCAAATAACAAATTCATTCTAGGGCAGAAAAATAAAACAAGGGCAGTATGGTCTGTAGTTAAGTCTGAATTAGGTGTCCAAAACCATAAACAAGATATCTCAGAAATCAAACTTAAGGAAAAATTGGTTGTAAATCCAGCTCAAATATCTGAGTGCTTCAATGAATACTTTATAAATGTAGCACAATCTGATTTAGACATAGCAAATTATGAGCAGAAAGTAAAAAGTTTTGGGTTAAAAGACAATACCACTGAATGTCTTAAAAAATTCAACACAGTCTCAGCAAAACTTGTTGAAAATATCATACTTTCCTTGAAAGACAAAAACTCGGCTGGCTGGGATGGGATAGCCATCAAAATAATTAAAAAAGTTTACAACGTAATAGCTCATCCTCTCTCTCTCATAATAAACAAATCCTTTGAAGACGGTTACTTCCCTGATCTCTTGAAATATGCAGAAGTAAAACCATTGTATAAAAAAGGTTCAAAAGATGATATGGGAAATTATCGCCCCATCTCTATACTTCCTGTCATATCAAAAATATTTGAAAAAATTGCTGCTTTACAGATACAAAGCTTCATCACACAGAATGATATCATTTCACCAAACCAATTTGGCTTCCAACAAGGCAAAAACACAGTAGATGCAATAAATGAGTTTATTGAAAAAATTACTTCATCACTAGATAGGAAAGCTAAGGTCGCAGGAATATTTTGTGATCTTACAAAAGCATTCGACTCTGTAAACCATGCCCTCATGCTTTTCAAACTCAACAGGTATGGAATAAGGGATATTGCTTTGAAATGGTTTGAATCATACCTCTCGGAGAGGAAGCAAAGGGTAATAATCACATCAAATGGAGCAGATTACTTCTCAGAGTGGAAAACTGTCACACAAGGGGTGTTCCTCAAGGCTCAATTCTTGGACCCATTTTATTTTTGTTCTATGTAAATGACTTGCCTCTCAATATAAATACTCATTTAACTTTGTTTGCAGATGATACTTCTGCCCTAATTGAAAATGAAAATTCTGAAAATGTACCACATTGTGTCATGAATACGTTAAGAAACCTGGAAACATGGTTCAGTCTAAATGGCTTAAGGCTAAACATTTCAAAAACCCACATGATGAGTTTTAAATCCAAAAAGTCAAAAACTGAAGAAATCTGTATCACTCACAACAATCAAAAAATGAAAGAACTTGACTCAGTCAGGTTCCTGGGAATAAACTTAGACAAAACTTTGAGCTGGAATTCTCATATAGAATATCTAGCAAATAAATTAAACAGCCTTGCTTTTGCAATGGAAATTTTAGCCTGTGCCACTGATATGGCCACCAGGAAAATAGCGTATTATAGCTACTTCGAATCAGTTATTCGATATGGCATAATTTTTTGGGGAAACTCTGGAAACGTTACACGGATCTTAAAATTGCAAAAAAGAATCGTTCGCAACATGTGCTCTGCACAGCCGAGGGCACCATGTAGACCATTATTTAGAGATCTAAAAATATTAACTGTTCCCTCTCTATACATCCGTGAGGTGATTCTTTTCCTACGCAGGAGAGCTGATCTATTCAAAAAAAATCATTTTGAACACTCGTATGACACGAGACATAAAGAAAACTTTATGCTCACCTCTCATCGCTTAAAACTGCGTGCTCAGACTCCTCAGTATATAGCCATGAAAATTCACAACTCTATAAAAGGGTGTGGCATGATGAGTATGAAGGTAAATATTTTAAAAAGCAAGTTACATGATTTTCTGATTAAACGATGCTACTACTCTGTGGAAGATTTCATGAAGGATGAAGTGATACTTTGAGCTGGATCCCTAAAATGGAATAAAAATTTCTGATAGTTATAGTAGATGTAAATGCTATAAGTTTGACAAATTTTAAGTAAGTAAATTCTTCACAAAGTATTACTGTAAGTATGACAAAATTGTAAATAAGCTAATTGTAACCTTGACGTGTCTCCTGTACATCAGACATATGTTCTGAAATATTGTACGTTATGAGATAAATAAAACACATTTAACATTTAACATTTAACATCTTTCTTTTTTAAGTTATCACTCAATGATGGCTTTAAATCGTCAATTTCACTCTGAGAAGTTGAAGCTATCAGCAGATCATCAGTGTAAACAAGTAATTCTTACAAATCCTAAGCTAGTTATTACTGTGTAAAATTTAACATTCCAATTTTTGGATGAGTCCTTCAAATCATACACAGTCTTTCTTCGTTTACAAACTTTGCCATTCATTTTACTACTACATCCAGTAGGCAATTTAACATAAAAGTCTCCAGCTATCTGTCCATTATAGAGAAATGCACTACAAACACCGAGTTGACAGATATGAAAGTTATTCTCATTACAAAAAACCAGAAAAAGTCTCATTGAAGTTAATTTTGTTACTGGACTGTATATCTCTGAATAAGACAAGCTTTGTTGGAAATCTTTTGCTACAAGATGAGCTTTATAAGACACAATATTACCTTTTTCATCTCTTTTTCACCTAGAAACCCACTTTGTGTCAGTAACATCACATTCATTTATCTTACATACACAATCCCATGTGTTGTTTTGTTCCAGGGTTTGCAGCTCTCTTGGTATGGCATCTTTTCAATTTTTAGCTTCACCACAAGACATTGCTTCAGTAGGTGCTGTGGTCTTCATCATTGACTGCTGCTGACAGGTCCAACTCATAATCCTCCAAGTAATTCGGGAGTTGAATTTTCCCCCTGGTCTAAGGGTGTATGCTTTCTTGTCATCAAAAACTACATCTTTCTCTGCACCCTCAAACGAAATGTTTCTGTCTTCACTAATTTCTTTTGCTTCCCTAGGCTGACTTTTATTTTCTTCCACAATCTCAGTCCCCATTTCTTCTTTCTGTTCCTCCAAATCTGAAGCTTTATCTGTGTTCTCTTCATGACAACAAATAGTATCTGATTCTTTTACAAAAGCATCAGTTTTCTTCTCCCTTTCAGATACTGCTGGTGGAAAGAAAATTACATCTCGATGTACCTCATTTCTCTCTGTGGAATGTATAAATATTCTGTACCCCTTCACGCCATTATCATAAGTCATAAATAAACCTATCTTGTTTTTGGGGTCTAGTAACAGTCTCTTTTCTTTGGGTACAAGGACAGACATGCAAGTTCAAAATATTTTAAAATCTGATAAGGGCAATTCTCTACCATAAAAAGCTTCAAAAGAAGTTTTACCTTCTGCAGGACTTGGACCAGTTTGATTTAGTACATAAGCCACCGTGTTGATGGCTCCAGTCCAGAAATGTTTTGGCATTCCTGAAATCATTGAGCAAGCAACTTCATACCAAGGTGCACACTTCCCTTTCAGTTCTTCCATTTTGCTGTGGTATGTACACAATGCTTCTTTGATGGATTATGCTATTTTCACTGAAAAATGTACCTAAGTCAGTAGTCATAAACTCCAGTCCACTATCACTTCTTAGAAATTTAATTTTCAGACCAGTTTCTCTCTCAGTTTTTGCAATAAAAATTCCTACTCAAACCTTTAACTTCATTCATCTGTTTCATAAAGAGTACTTTGCAATAACCAGAGCAGTCATCCTTCAAGAGCAAAAAATGTCTTGCTCCTCCAAGTGAATGCATCTCCATGGATCCACAGAAATCTGCATGAACCACTTCAAGTGGGGTATTAGCTCTTGACAAACTGACAGCGAAAGGTGAGTGATGTTGTTTACCTGCCAAACATTCTTCACAAGTGACATAGTCATCAATGATGCTCATTCCTTTACATGACAAAAACTTTCACAAGTGTAATGCTCTGATGACACAATTTTTTTATGCCAGACACCTAAGTTTTCAATGTGTTTAGGCAAATTGACCAGGCCACTATCGATATTGAAGGACAAAAGCTCACTAGCATCATTATTGCAAACCACAGTGTGTGTTTTATCTGTGTATGTCAAAGTAACAATTGACAGTTGTGACTGTGTTCCGTTTAGTGAAAACAACATACGGCACATTTTGTTGACACATTTGTATAATGCACAGACTTCACCTTTACTGGTAAAGAATTCACATTGTTTCTTGTTTGACACCAATCACATATCTTTGGCTAACATGGTTTGTACAGAAAACAGATTGAATTTCAGTTCAGGCACAAAAAGCACTCCACTAAGCACTGTTTTGATAAATTTAACTCTGTTCTATGCCTACAGTTCTATAGCACCACACCAAGAAGTTTACCGTCATTCACAGTAACTTCCATTGAGCTTTGCATACTGTCCAGTTTTGTGAATAGTTTTCTCTTATCGCACATATGCTCGCTAGCACCTGTATCCACACTCCAACAATCTTTCAGGTCAACTCCTTAATTCATTCACATAACGGCATTTACATTCCTTCAGTTTCAACAGCTGGAAATCTGACTTCAAGTGTCCTCTTTTCTTACAATAACTGTAGCTTCATGTTTCTCTCATCACTATACTTCTACAGTCCTTTGCAAAATAGCTCCCCATACCACAAGCATCACTGGTGACTTTTGTTGCCTACTTACACTGGCCAAAGACCTCTGGCTGATCAGACTGATTATTTCTCCCTTCCTCAATGAGTAATCTTGAAGTTAACTCAATAAGCATTTGCTTCTCAAAGGGATGGACTCCCATGCTGATTGGAAATGTTTATATCGCTCTGGAAATGTTTATATCACTCTGGAAATGATATTAACACTTTTGCTATTATCGTTTTATCAGAAAGTTGTTTGACCACTTGCTTCAATTTTGTGTTGATTTCTTCTATTTTTGACTTACCTGTCACTACTGAGTCATCATCAAACTGGAGCGAGGGCAAATTAGTAAGCAAACTTCAATATGCAACAGTAGCCCCTAACTTTAAAACTGGATGTAAACAAACCACCACTTATATCATTCTTCTTAGTAATTTCAAAATTATTTTGAAACTTAGTCTATGATAGAGAATTGACTAATTTAACCAAGTAGAATTGCCTCTTAGTTTCACTTTTGTAAAGGATTCTGCACAATGATTCAAATCGTAACACTCACTATTGAAGTGGTGTGGGAGACAAACTAAAAGCCTGGTAAGTAACAATCTATGTTTTCCTTACATTGTTGACATTCCCAACTTGAGTTCCTATTGTTTTACTATAACTTTTACAGAAAGTGAAGCTGCCATCAATCAATAGACTGTTTCAAAACCACAGTGATTTATTAGGTACCACCCTGTTGAAGGTGGTATGCTTCAGTAGAACAGTCAGATACTCATTGATGACAAAGGAACAGAAATGATATATTTTCAAATGTTCCTTCATAAAGTATGATCCATGAATACTGCTCATTTCAGTTCTCATACTACTGCAAGGATAAATAATATAGATATTATGTCAGTAATTTACTTGAAGAAATACAGCAACCAACCACTTTTTGCATAGCTTTATTTATACTAGACTTTCATTTATCTTCAAGTTATGTAATTCTGATGAAGATGCAAATGTATTGTACCAAATTAAGATGAGCAAATGTTCAGAATATGTCTTGGCATAAATAAAGCTGTACAAAAAAGTGCTCTTTGCTGTATTTCTTCTAGTAACCCTATTCACAGCTACAGAACTTAACCACATAAACATCAATAAATATTTAATATGTCAGTATCATTAAAAAAAGTTGAAATTGCTAAAATAGTTGATGTAGCCCCTCTCTTAACCATACTATAGCATAGATCCCTTGAACAAAAGACTGTACTCATTGTTTAGAAAAAAAGTGCAAATCATGCCTGTACACAAGAAGGGTAACAAAAGTTATTCACAAATCTACTATCTAGTATCATTTACATTCATCTTTCACAGAACCTTAGAACATATTCTGAGCTCAAATGTATGATAGATTCCAAAGACACCAGTCTTGCGAAACCCATTTTGCACTTTTCTTCCATGATATTCTGAATGCCATATATCAAGGCAACCAGTTGGCTGTAGGTTTTCTTGATTGCCAAGAAGCATTTGACTCAGGACAAACATTTATTAACAAAAGTATGATCATGTGTGGTATTGAATAAAATAGGTGACTAGACTTGGTATACCTATATAGGGAGGATATAACTATAATTAAGTACTGTCTGAAGGAAGCTGTCATATTATCCATTCAGATCTTAACAAGATTTGAAAGAAGTGCAAAACCTGGTAACTTTATTTATGTGTTCATAAATATAAAATTATGCACTTCACAAAACACAAAAAATGTAGTACACTAAAGACAACAGTATCTATGAGTCATATTTGGAATCAGTCAAATCATGCAGATAACTGAGTGTAACAATTTTGAGAATATAGGCTCAGTCATGGATAAAGTGTGTTGGATAGTGGGAAAACACAGCCAGTCTGCAAAACTGATCGCTTCTGAAGCACTCATCCCATCCTTCATAGAATAGTCTTAAGTCTGGGGGACCCATGTCAGATTCAGCTAACAGGGAGTATTTAACATATACCGAGAAGGGCAGTGTGAATGGTTATAGGTTTGTTTGACTCACAGGAGTACATTACCAAATTGCTGGAAAACCTGAACTGCAGATGCTTGAAAACATGAATCAACTATCTCTTGAATGCCTACTTCTGAACTTTTGACAACCAGTATTAAGTGAGAACTCTAGTAATAAGTCACCAAAATTAGAATAAATTTAACAGTTTCTTTAAACAAAACTTCATTAGTGTATTAATAAATATTGTAAGAAATTTTTTTTTTTTTTTTTTTTTTTTTTTTTTTTTTTTTTTTTTTTTTTTTTTTTTTTTTTTTGGCACAGAAGAGTGTTGTACTTTGGAACACTTTCAGAATTTTGCCCTGTGATAAAAGTCTAATATACTTTCTTACTCAAATTTTAAATGATAGCATTCACTTTTTGTGTGCTGCAGTGTTTTTCTGCAATTACAAAATCTATTCTGGAAGATATTGGTTTTTCGAAAAGTGAAAAAATGTTTCAATGTGCAACATGGTTATCTACCTAGAAACATATATTCTATTGAAATTTAAAAGTGTTGCATCAAGAAAATCTTGTCAATATGGTATTTAATAATCTATCTGTTTCATTATTACTCTACTACACACCAATAATGAATAAGTGAAATCAAATTATATAGAAGTTCTATCAAAAACTATTTACAAATTAAATACATTTTGTAATTGAAGCTATTGGAAAGCAGCACATAGCTCCATTTTCAAGGTAGGTAAAATTGTTGACATACTGAAGAAATTCAGTTCATTTGCAACTATCATGTGTTCTATGGAAGAAGACCCTTCTTCCATTCAAGGTACAAGATTGGGCATAAGCAACAAAGTATGGCTTGTGTGTGTGCACATTACACAACTGATTTTAAAAATATATAGAATTTTACACACCCTGAAATTCTGCAAGTAATGAATTAACAAAATTTTCCAAATAGTTGTAACATTATACAACATTTA
>NC_064920.1:205579122-205586622 GCF_023897955.1 Schistocerca gregaria | reverse complement strand
ATAGTGCAATCGTTGTTGTAATGCGGAAATGGAGTGATTTATTCTGACGTCCAAAAGCACGTGAGCATTGGCTTTCAGGCCAAAGGTGGAAGCGTCTCAGAAAAGGTTAAGTTTGTGAAGTGTTAGTGTGCCGCCGTGGTTTAAGTATACGGCGGACGGCAAAATGGTGCTATCCAAAACTGGCGCCGAGGCAACTGTGGGGCACCATGGCCCACCGACGACAGGAGTGAACTACGTACGGTTGCTGAGGTGTGTCCGGGTGAGTAGACGTGCAAGTCCTGAGCAACTGACGGCCTATATGAACCAAGGAGCTACCAACAATGTACCCTTAACGACCGTTCAGCAAACATTGCTGCGTAAGGGCCTCCGCAGCAAGCTGGTTGGTTTAAGCATCCATATTGACTGCTGTTCATCGGCGTCAAAGGCTGCAATTTGCAAGCCAGTACAGCCACTGGACGTTCATCGGGTGAGAAACGTCTGAAAGGGAACGCCCTGCAACAATCGTCGGAAGGGTGCAGGACGGAGGAGGGAGCATTGCGATCTGGGTAATGTTTTCTTGGTATTCTCCGGCTGATCTTGTTATTCACAACAGATTAATACAAGCACGCATCTATCTTTGAGGACAATGTCCAGTCGTAAATGCAGTTTGCTTTTCCTCAGCACGATGGCACCTAGAAGCAGAACAATGCATCGTGTCACACAGCTCGCAGTGTACGTGCATGGTTCGAAGAGCACCTGCGTAAACTTCACCGCACTCCCCCGGCTACCAAACTCCCCAGATTTAAACCTAATCGAGAATCTGCGGGATCGCTTCGACTGGGCTGGTCGCGCTATGGATCCTCAAACGAGAAACCTAGTTCAGCTGGCCACATCACCCTGTCGGTACCTTTCAGAGCCTCACCGACCCCCCTCCTGCACGTTTCGCTGTGGTACGCGCTGCGAAAGGTGATTCAGATGGTTCAAATGGCTCTGAGCACTATGGGACTCAACTTCTGACGTCATTAGTCCCCTATAACTTAAACTAGTTAAACCTAACCAACCTAAGGACATCACACACATCCATGCCCCAGGCAGGATTCGAACCTGCGACCGTAGCGGTCTCGCGGTTCCAGACTGCAGCGCCTAGAACCGCACGGCCACTTCGGCCGGCGAAAGGTGATTATTCGACCTTCTGACATGTGATCACATTGATCTGACTGGACAGTGTATGTCAAACATTAACTAATGAACTACGTAACAAATTACAACAATTAAACATGAATTAAACAACAAACTTTGATGACATGTTCCAAGAGAGCGGCTGAATTTTAGATTGTCATATAATTCATTAGTTACAAGGGGAAGCCACAACGTTGGGATCACAGATTTAATTCAAACTTTGTAAATCTTTAATAGGCCATTAAAACAACAATGAGCAAGTAATGACGTACACTACTCTGGCAATTCCGGGAAAACTGCTGAAGAAGTTTTACGCGTCCGTTACGTAATTGATGTATCTGTGCGTAGGTGCCGAACGTTACAGTTCACAGTCGTGAAATGGTAGCAGGCACGATAGCTCAGCGTGTTCGGTCGAAGGGTTAGCTGCCCTGTGTAATAAAACAAATGAGCGTACCTCGCACTCATGGGGTTCGTTGTGATCCAATAGTAAGCACAGCATGAGGCTACGGAGCGTAGATGAAATCCGTAGCTGAGAGAAACTGAACAGTGGTACAGTGGTAGTGGCGTTAATACAGAGCAATAGCAACGGCACACAATACTAACATTGATTTATGTCTACAACAATAGCTGCCGAAGTTGAAAGCGATACGGAAACAGGTGCCGAGCCATGTTATTCATCAACCCTGACTGACAAGGAGTCACAAATCCCGTTTCAAAATGGCTCTGAGCACTATGGGACTTAACATCGGAGGTCATCAGTCCCTTAGGACTTGGAACTACTTAAACCTAACTAACCTAAGGACAGCACACACAACCATGCCCGAGGCAGGATTCCAACCTGCACCGTAGCGGTCGTGCGGTTCCAGACTGAAGCGCCCAGAACCGCTCGGCCACTTCGGCCGGCAATCCAGTTTCCAGCGAAACTTAAATAGGGGCAATCATTGTGCAAGAAGCATGTACTAAACATAATTACGTACATGGGAGATCATCTACAACGTAGTAAAAAAAAACGATTATGAACAGATTTCGAACGAGTCCGCAGCAATATGTCCGTGTAGTGCAAAAGGAAACTACGGATACTGAAGGGAGGACAGGGCGCAACTTGTTACATAAACCGGCGTTGGCGCGTTTCAAGGATGCTCGATACAATTTACAGAAAGTGCACGATAGTGACCTACAACGTTATGCACGTCAAACTGCGCGCGACGTAGATTACAGTGACTTCGAGGGAAACAGTGGATGGTTGCTTAAGTTCCAACAGCACTACAGAATTGTAAGACATAGGATAACGATATCTCAAACAAAGTGTCAACTTGACTATTCACAGTATGTTGCGAAATAGGCCCGAAAATTTGTAGGTGGCATACACGAACTTATGCCGTCGTTCAATAAGGAATTTGTTTTGAACTCTGACCAACCAGAATTTTAAGCAGAAATGCATACGAAAGGAGCCATGGAAATCAGAGGTACCAAGACAGTTGCATCAAGATGAACTAACGTCAATGCCTTAACGCTTTCGCATTCAATTATGCCAGCTGTTAATCTGGATGGTAAATTGTCTGGAAAGTTATTTATTGCGCTGCGAAAAGGTGGAGGTGCTCTGCCCCCAAACGATTTTTTCTCGTGTTCGTGACCTTGGAAGAGCTGTAGAGAATATTTACTTTACAACAAGCAAGGGTGGGAAAGAGGGCGTACGAGAACTAGACCTGTGGTGTGAGCACTACTTCTGGTCAATAGCTGGTCAAAATAACTAGCTTTCGCTTGATTCCTGGTCACACACCTTTAGAGGAAACTATCCCTCCTGGAAAGTGTGTGACATTGCAGTTCATAGCAGCTGGAACCATATAATTTTCTACCTGCAGCTACAGGTACGCCTTAAAAGAGAGTCAGTGTCATAAGCTCCACGAAGGACTGTTTCGCATTCGGTTGCACGCCACCACATTCGATCTGTTCTCATCACCCCACTACAACAATATGGTTCTCCATGCGCGCTTCAAGAGTTCACTCCTAGCTCAACGTACTGCACGGTTTGCAACTCCCAAGGAGTTCGCCTTCGAGCTTGATGGCGCGAAACTTCGTGATCACTTTGGCGTGTCGTTTTTCATTCTCTGTTCGTGGTGCAAGTTAATGGTTTTTTTTTTCAACATTTCTTGAACGTCGACGACGTTCATTTTGTGAAGTGTAATATATCCCTGCACCTCCTAGGCACTCATTTTCTGCCGTCGTCCTGATGCACATTAACAGCAAATATTTTTCCCATCATAACTGGTAACAACACTTTCAAATGAGCCTTACTAAAGATTGAACTTATGGCGTCCCCATCAAGGGGTTCCTTGCCAAACACGAGGAGTAGGGTATGTAGCCATACAATCCTTACAACCATCGCGTATTGGCGTGGCTACACTCCGCTGCATATTTGCGGAGAAAAAAAAGGGTTTCAAGCATCACATTTTTAGTTGCCTAAATTGTTTCGTTTTATCAGTGTTTTGCTAAGTATCTTGGTGAAATTGCAACCTACATTTACACAAGTACACTCAAAAATAGCTTTCTAAACCGCTATTAGAATGCTAATCGTATGATGCCAATCGCATGCTAGGTAAGCTGACATGACAAAATATTAGTCACCCCTCATTAAGAAAGCACACCGGTCGCCTAGGAGCGCTGCAGGCAGTGTAGACCTGGTATCAAGTGACCACGAGAATCTGTACCGATTACGTCACTACAGTGGTGGGGGGAGAGGGGAGGGAGGGAGATAGTAATCAGCGCGGTAAGAGGGGTCATTCTGGAGACGTAACAGTAAAAGAATGGAGCTATCATGTCTGGACGTGCCCATGATCACAACCTACGCGATGAAGTCCGTGTTTCTGATGCATCAACGTGGATGTCCAGTATGTGCAAATAATGTAGTACCACTCGCACCGGCCTAACATGGCACAAGAACAGCGATAGAAAAAAAAAAAGAAAAAAAAGCATCCTAAACAACAGCGAGCGGAAAGCAGTGTTACGCCTTGTACACGACAGTTTCAAACCCGACAGTAACTGCTGCTTTCAATGAATGGAGGTTATACCAACAAATTACTGAACCAACACTGCAATGGGAACTCTAGCAAAAGCCCACTGCTCACAGTGGCATATAACGCTGTGCCTATTCAGTGGGCGAAACATCAGCAACTGTATAGTACCTAAGTATAGGTGTGAAGTGAGGTCCAATAGGTCACAGATTAGCCTCTCTTCAAATGTTGCACAGACGGTCCAATCACTGACTGTCCGCCATCTTACATTCAGAGAACAAGTACAGTTGCACCTGTAACGGATACCACAAAAAAGTTCGAAGTTCGCTTATTTCATGTCACAGCTCTCGCAATTATCAGAGAGTGAGTGAGTGACTGCAGAAGGTAGTAAGTAATTTAGCGAGAAGTTAATGTATGGGAGAGAGAGATTGCTACTTACCGTAAAGATGACACCTAAACTTGCAGACAGGCACAATTTCAAGACACTTACACATAAGCTTTCGGCCACGGACTGCATCAGAAAAAAAACCCACACGCAATTCATTTTTATTATGGTTTTAGGGCGCAAAACAGCTACGGTTATAAGTGCCCGTTCTGTCGCTTAGTGAATGGTAAAAACCGAATTTTAAAACAGCAGCAATGGGAGGGAAACTCTCGGAGGGAAATTAAAAACTAAAGGAAAGCAGAGAATATTGCTATTGAAGGAGGCGTGTTTCCCACGAAAAAGAGCTTCAAATGACCAATATCATCTCACTGACGCTGATAAACTCAATCTCGCGATCGGCTGAGCGCGTGTCATCTCCTAAAAGTTAAGATATATCAGGCGACAGCTGTAAACGGGCGCGTAGCGGATTAAAAGAGAGGCGCTGAAGTAAAAGGTGTCTCACCGTCCACGGTTGAGAGCAGTAGCTACAAAGCGGGGCAGGATCGCCATGGCTAAAAAGAAAGTGCCCAATCCGGAGTCTACTTGAAATTACCTCCTCCCGACGACGAACCAAAACAGGTAAGAGGTTTTACGTCTCGTAATTTATTATCGGGAAGTGCAGACCAACGTGTGTGCCATAAAAGAGCAACACGACGACATAAAACGCTCTGCAGATAGGCAAAGCGAGCCATGCGAACAGCGGGCCGAGGAAGAGAGACTGCAGCCTTTGGCGCTATATCGGCTGCCTCGTTTCCGCTGACACCAACATGCCCTGGGATCCAGAGGAATGCCACAGAGACGCCCTTCCTCCCCCCCCCCCCCCCCCCCCCCCAAATTGGAGCATGTGGAGGCAGTCCTGAATCCGACGGATCAGAGGAGAACTTGGAGGTTGAGAAGAGCTGAGCGAATCCGAGCATATAATATACTGTATCCGCTTACGGCGACGGATGTATTGGACAGCCTGGAGAACAGGGTAAAGCTCCGCGGTAAAACCGAACACTGGTCGGGAAGCCGAAATCTAAACAGGGGTGTCGCCAAGAATATAGGCACTCCCAACACTAAATGTGGAATCCTCCATTTGTGCGCATAGAGAAGCAAATGCCCAACGATAAATTATAGGGGGGGGGGGGGGTGCTATCCTCGGGAATCTGGCAAAGGTCACGGAGAAGACAGGGCCGGCAGCAAAGCCAAGGTGGCGCCGTACCCCCATTGGTCAAGAAAGTTTTAGGACATTGGAAGAAAAGGGAACGTAGCAGTTGACGGAAGCGGACTCCCGGTGGTAGTACAGAGGAAGGGCGGCCTGCATATCCGAAATCCAAGGAGGCGTCAAAAAAAAGGGCATGGGTCGAATGAGTAGGCAAGGAAGAGACATGACTAGCGTAACGACTCAGAATGGCAGCTCGCAGATTGCACAGTGGAGGTTCAGCAGTCTCAACGTAAAGGTTCTCCACGGAGCTGGTGTAAAAAGCTCCAGAGCCTAAACGCAATCCATGGCGCTGGACAGAGTCTAGACGCCGAAGAATAGACCACCGTGCAGAGGAGTAAACTATGCTTCCATAGTCCAATTGCGAGGGCACTAAGGCGCGATCACCCGCACATTAAATGCGCGCTCTGTCATAAATTCAGGAATGAAAAGGGTTAGCCAACCTCGAAAGCCCCAAGAAAAAAGTGTGCGGAGGCTGCCTGTCCTTCAACAGGTATCGTATGCTCTCTCCAGATCAAAAAGTATAGCTACCGTTTGAAGTTTCCTGACAAAATTGTTCATGATGTAAGTTGAGAGAGCAACAAGATGGTCAAATGCAGAAAGATGCTTTCGGAAACTGTTTGGGCAGGTGTTAAAAGGTTTCAGTACTCCAGTCACAGGCCTAAACGGCAATTATCATATTCTCCGAAACCTTACATACACTACTCGTGTGGGGGATGGGTGGACAGCTAAAGGGGAGACGTTTGTCCTTTCCAGGTTTCGGAACAGGAACGACAATAGCTTCGTGCCGTCTACTGGGAAAGGTACTGTCGGTCCAAATTAGATTATGAAGGTGAAGGAGGTAACGCAGATTACGGTATAATAAGTTCAGCAACAGTGGAGAAGTGAATCGCCATAATGTGCGTATTTGCGGTTCACAATCCGCTGGTGAGGTCATGGAGTGCACCAGAGGCAGTCCAAAGGTGAATGTTCGGTGCGCGCTGTTGCGCGTGATGTGCCAACGGCTTGGCCTCCACGCTCTCCTCACATAACCACATTAGACTTCTTTTTATGTGCTACGTGCAAGGGTGCTCACGTCGAAGTTTACTGATGTGTGAAAAAAACTTTGATGGTTTGTAAACAATTAGACGCCAGTTTCATATTTGTATCTTACTTCTGACCTGAGTTATCAATTTATGTAAGCAGGGAAAGACTTCTGACACCCTATAGAACATTATGTTTTTAACCAGTCAAATTAAATGCATCCGGCTGTAAGAGTTTCCATTACACACCACTGAACTTAAAAAATAATGCCAAAACTCGTCTCTGAACTGGTAGCTGACTGGGACTAAATTCAACAATTTTTAAGATTTTGTTTAACTGATACATACGTAAGTACAAATGATTTTTGTTCGGCTGACTGCGCTCTGAGCACTTGAGTCGTATGTAAGAACAACCAATGATAGGACAAGTATCATCTGATACCATACCCTGGTGTTAAGCATTTGTATAAACACATTAATTAAGAAGACGTAACTACGAGCGACCTAAGGGATGTGGTCAGTTAAAGATTGGATCTGCAGGTAATACTGCTGGCAGACACAGAGGACGGCGGCGTGGAGGCGCGCACGTGGAGCCGCTGCGGAGCGCGGGCTTAGCGAGGCTGGAGGCTGGGGCGGCGGGCGCGCGGCTTTGGGCGGCCGCTGTTTACGACCCACCAGGCG